>NC_037679.1:111793165-112041969 GCF_003255815.1 Theropithecus gelada | reverse complement strand
TTTTTTTTTTTTTTTTTTTTTTTTTGTATTTTTAGTAGAGACAGGGTTTCACCATGTTAGCCAGGAGGGTCTCGATCTGCTGACCTCATGATCCGTCCGCCTTGGCATCCGCCCACCTCGGCCTCCCAAAGTGCTGGGGTTACAGGCGTTGAGCCACTGTGCCCGGCTGTTGGGTTAATAACATATGCAAAACTAAAGTACATAACAGTGTCATAAAGGTCAGGAGAAGATAAATGGAAGTCTACTGATGTAAGGTTCTTAAACTATGTTTTAGGAATATAGCATCTCAGGTAGACTGTTAAGTTAAAAGTATGCCCTATAACTCCAAAACTAACTGGTTAGACAGCGAAACAACAAAGGAGCTAAACGGGCATTATAAAAAGTACAAATTCATCCAAAGGCAGAAAAATAAAAAAAGGGGAACAAATAAGAGATAAGAAAAATAGACAGTGAAGAAAAAGGTGCTATACATTTAATCATATGAATAATTACATTACATTTAAATTATCTAAACACACTGCAGTTAAAAGGTCATGATGGTCAGATTAAATAAAGTAAAACGCAGATATATACCATCTAAAACACAATTCAGGAAAACACAGTGTTAAAAGTGAACAGATGGAAATGACACAGAATTACCTACATTAAGTAAAAGATGTTTAGATTGTATGTTAATACCACAGAAGCACCATTTAGAGCACATTCATACACTCCAGACCAAAGGCTGGAGAACAAAAAGCCCAGAGTTTATAATTTAAGCCACTAAGTAGAGAAAAAAGGATGAATGTGTGATAACATAAAGGGAATTTTTTCAGCACTAGATAATGAGATGACAGGATCCATAGCTTGTGGCAAAATAAACTATCAGAGGGTAAGCAGCTAGTGTTTTGTTGGAGGAAGGAAGAAGGTGCGCTATCATATCAATTAAGGCAGAGCTGAAAGCAATGTAAGAAAACAGAGGTGTTCCCTTGACTGCTACATTAAAATTTTAAAGTTACTAAAGAAAAGAACAGTAAATGAATAATAAGCAATTAAGAAACTCAGTATAAAGCAAAAGCAAAAATTAACAGGATTATGTTTTAGATATTAACAGAGATAAATCTTGGTCTCAATAAACTTTGAGTATTTAAAACAAATTTAAGAATGTAGAGAAGCACCCTTATTGCTAAAATTCAGAGATCCTGTAAACTCTAATATTGTAAAGGTTTCCATGAGGAAGCAAGCTTATTTAAAATAATTATACATGAAAAAATTGGAACTTGATTTTACTAGGTGTTATATTTCAGAATTTTTCTGTATGCTTGGATACTTTACATATGCAATAATCATAAATATTATAGTATTGTTGATAATAAACCACTTAGAATCGCCAATGAGGTATTGGAGTAATTTACACATTATTCATTTTCTTCTCTACGTGTGTCAAGGAAAGTATTTTTGTCTCCATTTCGTATATGAAGAAACTGCTGCTCAGTGACATACCCAAATGGTTCAGCTGGTGGCAAATTGGGATTCAAACTATTTTAACTCCTAAACTTTACATTTTTAAAATGGTGACAGATCATGAACCTCTAACTAATAATACTACAAAAAATAGCATAGCCAAAGCAGGAAAATTCCTACATCAGCAATACGATTACTTTTGCTCATTAAATTGAAGGCAAAGTTCATTTAATCTAATTTTCAGTGGCTGTTTAGCTGGCAAGAGTTCCATCTAGAATTTTGAGATTTTAATTCCACTATCAGGTTGAGCTTGATTTCAAGCCACTACTAATTTTTCTTTTTCATAACAGAAATAATTTGACTCCGACCAACTGGCTGTGCCCGGGTTCCATCTCTCTCTAGCCTCTCATATTTATACTCAGCATCAGCTTTTCTTTCCTGATAATCTGACCCTGCTCAGGCTTCTGCTCTGACCACTAGGCTACTACTTAGTTCCAGAGTCTTCTCTCCATGCTGGCCATTTGTACTATAGGTAGGGTCATTTCGCTGCAAGCAACAGAAACTAATTAATCTACCTTAATAAACATGGCTTATAATTAGGAATCACATAGACTGAACCTGAAATAGGAATTCTTTCAGTATGAAATGTCTTTGGAAATCATCTTCAGTCTGTTTCTTTCTCAAGAAGTCGTATTACAGTATACTGATTAAGATAGATCAGCATCAATCCTCAGCTCAGTGACTTTACTAGCTTTGTGGTCTTGGGAAATTATTTCATCTGCTTTTTCGTCAAAACACAGAAAAAAGTAGTCCCCACTTTATAGGCATGTTCTGATGAATAGATTTAGCACATGTAAAGCAGTTAAATTTTAGCTGGATCACAACAAGCCCTAAATCTGTGTAAAATTTGCTACTATTTTGTATAAACTTTGCTATTGCTTTGTATAAACTTCATAGTAACCTTTTTGCATTTATTTATCAAGGTAAAATTTATGTAACATAAAATTAACCATTTTAAAACTTGCAATTCAGTGATATTTACTGCATTCAAAATGTTGTGCAATCACCACTTCTGTCTACTTTCAAAATAGTTTAATCACCCCATAAGAAAATTCCATGCCCATTTAGTAACCTATCTCTATCCCCACACCACACACACACTGGGGCAATTTACACATTTTACTGATATTTTAAAAGTAACACACTTTACTTTTTAGAGCAATTTTAGGTTCACAGCAAAATTGAGAGGAATGTACCTAGAGTTCCAACATAACCCCTCACCACACATGCAAAACCTCCCACACTATTAGCATCACACAGCACAGTGGTACATACTTTACAGTTGATGAATCTACATTGACACTTTATTGTTACCCAAAGTCCGCAGTTTAGAATCAGTTCATTCTTGTTATTATACATTCTTGGTGTCTGGATAAATACCTAATGATATTTATCCACCATTGTAGAATCACATAATAGTTTTACTGTCTTAGAAATCCTTTGTACTTTACCTTTTCATGCCTCTCTCCCCTCCAGTCCATGGGATTCACTAAAGTTTTTACTTCTTCCATAATTTTGCCTTTTCTCGAATGTTCTGTAGTGTGAGTCATCCATTCTACAGTCATAATGTATGTAGTTATACATTGTTTTATTTTGAGATGGAATCTCCCTCTGTCGCCCAGGCTGGAGTGTAGTGGCATGATCTCAGCTCACTGTAACCTCCTCCTCCCAGGTTCAAGCGATTCTCCTGCCTCAGCCTCTTGAGTAGCTGGGATTATAGGCAGTTGCCACCATGCCCAGATAATTTTTGTATTTTGGGTAAAGACAGGGTTTCACCATGTTGGCCATGCTGGTCTGGAACTCCTGACCTCAGGTGATCTGCCCGCCTCGGCCTTCCAAAGTGCTGGGATTACAGGCGTGAGCCACTGCACCTGGCATTGTTTTAGACTCACTTCTTTCACTTAGTGATATGCATTTAAATTTCATTTACGTTGTTAGCTGCCTTGATAGCTCATTTCATTTTAGCACTGAATAATATTTTATTGTCTGCATAAATCAGTTTATCTATTTACCTGCTGAAAAGGACATCTTGGTTACTTCCATGTTTTGACAATTATGAATAAATCTGTTAAAAACATCTTCAGGCAGGTTTTTTGTTTGTGGAAATAAGTTTTCTCTTCATCTGAGTAAATGCCAAGGAGCACAGTTGCTTGATCTTATAGTAAGAATATGTTTACTTTTGTAAGAAACTGCCACATTGTCCTCCAAAGAGGCTGTACCATTATGCATATCCACCAGCAGTGAATGAAGGATCCTGCTTCCCGACATCCTCATGGCGTTCGCTGTTGTCAATGTTTTCAATTTGGGCCATTTAAATTTGTATGTAGTAGTATCTGCTTGTTGTTTTAATTTGAAATTTTCTAATGAGATATGTTGTTTAAAATATTTGTATATGTTTACTTGCAATCTGTACATCTGTTTTTTTTTTCTTTTTTTTTTCTTTTTTTCTTTTTTTTGAGACAGAGTCTCACTCTGTCTCCAGGCTGGAGTGCAGTGGTGTGATCTCTGCTCACTGCAAGCCCTGCCTCCTTAGTTCAAGGGGTTCTCCTGCCTCAGCCTCCCGAGTAGCTGGGATTACAGGCAAGTGCCACCATGCTCAGCTAATTTTTGTATTTTTAGTAGAGATGGGGTTTCGCCATCTTGACCAGGATGGTCTTGATCTCTTGACCTTATTATCTGCCTGCCTTGATCTCCCAAAGTGCTGGGATTATAGGCATGAACCACTGTGCCTGGCCTGAACATCTTTTTTGAAAAGGTGCCTGTTCAGGTCTTTTGCCCATATTTTATTTGGACTGGTTGTTTTCTTGTTTTTAAGTTTTAAAAATTCTTTGTGTATTTTACATGAGTCCTTTATGAGATGTGTCTTGTGCAGATATATTTTTCCTCATCTGCAGCTTGCTTTATGATTCTCTGAAGACAATGATTCTGACACTATCTTTTGCAGAGCAGAAGTTTATTTTAATAAAGTCCAGGTTATTGAATTTTTTTTTTTACTTCAGACCTTGGGGATGTAGCTACAAAGCCGTCACCAAAGTAATCTAGGTTTTCTTCAATATTATCTTGGAGTCTTATAGTTTTACATTTTATATTTAGTTCTGTGATCTATTTTGAGCTAATTTTTGTGAAGGGAAGGGCAAAAGCTGTTCGGTGTCTAGATTCACTGTTTTGCAAGCAGATAGTCAGTTGTTCCTGTATTTTTTGTTGAAAATACTATTTTCACTCCACTGGGCAGTATTGTCTCTGTTCCCTTGTCAAAGATCAGTTCACTATATTTATGTGGATCTATTTTCATGCTCTTTATTCTGTTGCATTGCTTTATTTGTCTATTCCCTTGCCAATACACTGTTTTGATTACTGTAGCTTTATAATAAGTTTTCAAGTCAGGTAGTGTCAGTCTTCAAACTTTTATCTTCTTTGGTATTGAGTTAGCTATTTTGGGGGTTTTGCCTCTCTATATAGACTTTAGACTCACTTTGTTGATACCCAAAAAATAATTTGCTGGGATATTGATTGGCATCCTGTTGAATCTATAGATCAAGCTGGGAAGACCTGACATCTTGAAAATCTTGAACCTTTATAGCCATGAACCTGAAGTATCTCTTCATTCATCTAGTTTTTGTTTGAAATCTTTAATCAGTGTTGTAGTTTTCCTTATATACATCTTTTACATATTTCATTAGATTTATTTCTAAATATTTCAATTTTTGGTTGCTGATATAAATGATAATGTGTTTTAATTTTAAAATTCACTTGTTTATTGCTGGTATATAAGAAAGTGGTTTACTTTTGTATATTAACTCTGCATCTTGCAAGCTTGCTATAATTGCTTGTAATTTCCAAGAGCTTTTTTGTTGATACCTTTGGATTTTCTACATAGATGATCATGTTGTCTATGTACAAAGAGTTTTATTCCTTCTGAATTTATATATCTTTTATTTTAGTTTAATGTCTTTTTGCATTAGCTAGGATATCCAGTATGACTCAAAAAGCAGTGGCAAGGGTGGACATCCTTGCCTTGTTCTTGATATTAGTGGGGAAGATTCAAGGTTTTCACCATTAAGTATGTTATTAGCTGTAGGTTTTCTGTGGATATTCTTTATCAAGTTGAGGAAATCTTCCCATATTCCTGGTTTACTAAGAGTTTTCATCATGAATGACTGTGAAATTTTGTCAAATATTTTTGTCTACATCTATTGATGTGACAATGTTTTGTTTTGTCTTTAATTTTCTAATCGGGGGCTAACCTTCCATACCTGAAATAAGTTTTACTTGATCATGGTTTGTGATACGTTTTATACCTTGTTGGATTGAATTTGCTAATGTATTAATATTTTTGTGCATCTACGTTCATGAGAGATCGAACTGCAGTTTTCTAGTTATGTCTTTGTGTAGTTATGTTATTAGGATAATGTTGGCCTTATAGAATGCTTAGGAAAAGTTCACTTTTCTTCTGTCTTCTGAAAGACATCAGAGATAATTGTTATAATTTATTTATTAAAAGTTTGGTAAAATTCACCAGTAAACCCATCTGAGCTGAGTTTTTTATTTTGAAAAGCAATTATTGATTCAATTTCCTAATAGATAGAGGCCTATTAGTATAAGATTGTATACTCCTTCTTGTGTGACAGGTTGTTTCTTTCAAGGAATTGATGCATTTTGTCCAGGTTATCAAATTTGTGGGTATAGGGTAGTTCATACTATTCCTTTATTATTGCTTTACCATTCGTGGGATCTGTACTGATGCCCTATCTTTCTTATGTGAAAGATAATTTAGATTTTCTTTCTTTTATTCTTTAGCTAGAGGGTCATCAATTTTATTAATATTTTCAGAGTACTAGCTTTTGCTTTAGTAGGTTTTCAGTATTGATTTACTGTTTTCAATTTCATTGACTTTGTTTTAATCTTTATTAGTTCTTTTCTTCTGCTTATTTTGGATTTAATTTTCTCTTCTTTCTCTAGTTTCCTAAGATGGAATTTAGATTTTTTTTCACATCTTATTTTATTTTCAAATATCCATTCAATGCTATAAATCTTCCTCGAAGTATGGCTTTTACTGCATACTAAAAATTTTGATGAGTTGTATTTAATTCTCATTTACTTCAAAATATGAGATTTCTTTTTTGACCTATGTTTTAATTATTAGTGTATTTAATCTTCAAGTATTTGGGGGGTTTTCCAGCTACCTTTCTCCTATTGATTCTTGGTGTAATTTCACTGTGATCTGAGAGCAGACATCGTGTGATTTCTCTTTTTAAAAATTTGTTAAGATTATGTTTAATGGCCCAGGATGTGGTCGGTCTAGAACGTTCCATGTGAGTTTGAGAAGAATGTGTAATCATCTGCTGATTTTGAATAGTCTATAAATGTCAATTATATCCAGTTGATTGATAGTGTTGTTGCAGTCAGCCATACCCTTACTGATTTTTCTGCCTACTGGATATGTCCATTTCTGATGGAGAGGTGTTAACACCTCCAACCACAATAGTAGATTTATCTAGTTTTCCTCCCAGTTCTATCAATTTTTGCCTTACATATTATTACATCCTTTTGTTAGATGGATATACATTATGTCTTCTTAAAGTATTGACCTCTTTATTATGTAATGCTGCTTTTTATTCCTGAAACCTTGTTTTGCTCTAACATTTGCTCTGATTGAAATTAACATTACCACTCCCACTTTCTTCCCCTCCCCCATCCCCACTTCATTAAGGTATAATTGACAAATGAACATTGTATATATTTACAGTGTGCAATGTGATGTTATGATACATGTATATATTGTGAAACTATTAAATCAAGCTAATCAATATAGCCATCACTTCAAATACATTTTTTTAAATAATGAGAACATTAGAGATACACTCTCAGCAATTTTCAAGTAACAATACATTGTTATTAATGATAGTCAACATGCTATGCAATAAGTCTCCAGAATTTATTCAGCCCATGTAAAGGAAACTTTGTACCCCTTAACCAACATCCTGTCATCCTTCTTTCTACTTCTGACTACCAACATGCTACCCTCTTCTATAAATTCAGCTTTTTATTGATTCAATTTATAAATGAGATCATATAGTATTTGTCCTTCTGTGCCTGCCTTATTTCCTTCAACATTTATCCTCCTAGTTTACACATGTTTTTGCAAATTATAGGGTAGCTTTATTTTTTAAGGCTAAATAGCAATCCATCAAATATATTATACACACACACTGGCAAACACACATATTATTTTCTTTATTCACTAATCTGTTGGTGTACACTTAGGTTGATCTCGTATCTTGGCTATTTTAGATAATGCTGCAATGAAATGCAATCTCAGATAACTCTCTGACATACTGATTTCATTTTCTTGGGATATGTATGCATAAGTAGTGTGCGGGATTATATGGTATTTTTAGGTTTTTGAGGGTCTTCCACACAGTTTTCATAATTCTTCTACTAATCTATATTTCAACAAAGAGTGTATAAGGTTCCCTTTTCTCTGTATCTTTGTCAACACTTACTATCTTTTGTCTTTTTTTATAGTAGGTATTCCAGCAGGTATGAGGTGATACCTTATTGTGGTTTTAATTGGATTTCCCTCAAGATTGCTAATGTTGAGTACATTTGTTTTTTGTTAATTGAATCTTTGTGTTTTTCTATATATTTTGGAATTTAGACTCTTATTTAAGCGTATGTTTCAAAAATATTTTCTTCTATCCCATAAGTTTGTCACTTTCCTCTGTTGATTGTTTCACTTGCTTCAATAAACTTTCTCATGTGTTGCAATCCTATTTGCCTATTTTTGCTTTTGTTTCCTGTGCTTTTGGGGTCTTAATCTAACAATTTATTGCCCATACTAATGAATGAAGCTTTCTGCCTATGTTATTTTTTTCATAAATCTTGTGTTTCAGGTCTTATGTTTAAGTATTTAATCCGTTTTGAGTTCACTTTTGTATATGATGTCAGATAAAGTTCCAATGTTATCCTTCAGCATGTGAACATGCAGTTTTCCTAACACCATTTATTGAGGAGACTTCTTTCTTTGTGTGTTCTTGACACTTTTGTCAAAGAGCAATTGACCTCAAAGATGTGTATTTATTTCTTGGCCTTCCATTCTGTTCCAATGGTCTATATGTCTGTTTTCAAACCAGTACCATATTGTTTTGATGACTGTAGGTTTGCAATATAATTTGAAATGAGATAGTATGATGCCTCCAGCTTTGTTCTTTTGTTCAAGATTGCCTTATATATTTAAGTAACTTTGTGGTTTTATATGAATTGGTAAATTGTTTTCATTTTTTCTATATCTGTGGAAAATGCCATTAGAATTTTGATAAAGATTACATTGAAGTTTTAGATTGATTTAAGTAGTATGGGCATTTTCTTCCCGTTCATGAACAGAGGATAACTTTCCATTTATTTGTGTCTTCTTTGTATTTATTTCTCCTTCCTATTCTGTTAATGTTTGCTTTATATATTTAGTCATTCCTATGTTGAGTATGTACATATTTATAATTTTTATGTCAGTTTACCCCTCTATCATTACATAAAAATCTTAATTTTTCTCTTGGGACAATCTGACTTAAAATCTATTTTGTCTGCTATTATTATAACTACTCAACTATTTTTTGTGTTGATTACCATTTTCAGGGATTTTTATCACTTCACTTTTAGTCTATTTGTGTTCATAAAGTTAAAATGAGTGTTCTGAGCAGCATATAGTTGTTTGTTTGCTTTTTGCGATTCACTTTGCCAATCTATGTTTTTTTAAAATTGGAGAATTTAATCATTCACATTTAAACTAATTATTAATACATTAGGATGGAAGACTTTCATTTTGTTGTTTCCTGACTGTTTTTAGCTCTTCTGTTCTTTTATTGCTCTTTTGCTGTTTTCTTTGTGATTTCATAATTTTCTATTGTAGTAGCTTTGATTCCTTACTTTTTGTCTTTTGTGTATCTACTATAGATTTTTCTTTGTTGTTATTATGAGATACAACATGATAATCTGTTTTAAGTTGATAGACATTTATCTTCAATTTCATATAACCCTGAATTTTTACATCCTCCCTCACATTATAAGTTTTGATGTCAAAATTTACTTCATTTTTATTGTATTCATTGACACATTTATTTTCAGTTAATCTTAATACTTTTGTCTCATAAATTTTATACTCATGTTTAAAGGGATTTATATATCATCTTACAGTATTAGATTATTCTGAATTTGACTGTATACTTTCCATTGAGTTTTATACTTGCATATTTTCTTGTGTTAGTTAGAATCCTTTCATTTCAACTTGAAAACATTTCCTTTGGCATTTCTTGTAAGGTAGGTCTAGTACTGATTGCTGGGAAGTCCCCAAATATCTTTGCTGGATCAGTTTCTCCCCCACTTCTTGCTTGTAGTTCTCAGAATAACTGTAGACTGCACTGAGAGTACAACACCCTGAGATAGAGAGAAAGTGTTCAAACAGCCCAGGCTTTGTTGCTGTTCCTTCTAGAAAATTGTAACATCATGAGATAAAGAATTTCCTGAGACATCCTGTGGCCAGCACAGCCTAGGCCCAAGCCTTCACTTGAAGGCCCATTCTACGTCAAAAGCCCTGGTAGCCTAGAATGGAGAGATACTCACTGCACTTAACTTTGTTATGGAACCCAGTACCAACCCCACCCTAGTGAAGAGTTCATAAATCTCTTTTCTTTAGGGTCAATTACTAGTGCTTTTTTTTTTTTTTTTTTTTTTTTTTTTATGGTGTCAGGTTTCCATCATTCATGTTTCCTGTAGTTACAATTTGAAGAAGTAGGCACCTCTCCCATCTTTAAAGACTGGGTTTACTGAGAAAAGCCCTTCACCAGTTAGCCTATCCAGAATTTTTGTGTGTGCTAGTTGGTGGGTTAGTAGGTTGGCTTGCAGCTGGAGTCCTTGGCAGAGAGAACTGATGGTTTGGTCAGCAGTTGGTTGGACCTCAGGTCTGTTTCCGCAGGATCAAAACTGAATTTTGGGTCCACAGGGGCTGGCTTTGTGTCAATGTCTATGGGTGCGAATCTGCTGAATGAGTCCATGAGGTGGTTCTGGATCCTGGACTTACAGTGCTGGGCCTGTAGCCTGTGTCACAGGGGTTAGCCTGAAGCCTGGGTCCAATGGGGGTCAGCCTGGTGCTAGAGTGGGTCTTTAGCCAACTTGATTCTATAGATGCTAGCCCAGCATTGAGTTCATGAGGACAAGCTTGGAGTCTCAGTCCTTGGGAGCTGACCTGGCATTGAGGTGGGTATAGAGTCTTAAGTTCACAGGGGAAGGTCTTAATTTGTAGTCATAAGGTCTGACCTGTACCCTGAATCCACAGGGGCAGTCCTACAGTGTGGGTTCATGGAAGCCATCCCATGTTATTTCAGCATTAACCTGAACCCTAGGTCCAATGGAATGGGCCTGGAACCAACCTGGACCAACAAGCTTTTGGGGACCAAACTTGGACTTGAGCCTGGCCTGGAGCTGGGACAAGCCTGGAGACTAAATAATTAAGTTATAGCCTAGCACTGGTGCTGGTCTGGTGCCTGCTACTCTTGGGGCCAACCTGAAGCTGAAGCATGCCTAGAAGGTGAGTCTATGGGGCAGACCTAGATCCTGGGGCTACAGGTGCCCAACTGACACCTGGGGCAAGCCTAGAACCTAGGTCTATGGGTGTTATTCTGGAGTCTGGGGTGGAAGGAGCTGGCCTGGTACTGGGTTGGGCCTAAAAACTTAGACTGAGGCTCACCTAGACTTTGGGGTATGGGGCCCAGCCTAGCACTGGGTTTCACTATGGTGGGATTGGTACTGGGTTCCATAACAAAGTTAAGTGCGGTGAGTATCTCTCCATTCTAGGCTACCAGGGCTTTTGACATAGATAACATGAAAGTTCCCTTCCTACCATCTTCAGTGACTTTTATTTCTGTGCTTGCACCCCTGTGCTGTAATCACTCATCTGGTTTCCTTAGCTCTTGTGAAGACATTTAAATAGTCTTTCAAGTTGTTGTTTCTTCAAGGGAACAAATGCTAGAAAGTTCTATGATGCCATGTTACTGAAGTTCCCCTGATGTCTTTTAAATAGTGTTATTGTGGTATGTGTTTCTCCATCTTTTTATCTTTAATCTCTATGTGTTTATATTTAATGCAGAACTCTTATAGACAACATATATTTGGTCTTGTGTTTTGATTCACTCTGACAATCTGTCTTTGAATTGATGTATTTATGCCATTTATTTGTAAAGTGTTTTGATATATTTGGATTAATATTTACAATATTTATTACCATTTTCTATTTCCTTTCTTTGTTCTCATTTTTGTGCTAAATAATAAATACTAAACATCTTTTAGTGTCATTATTTTCATTTCATAGGTTAAGATGGTGAGGGTCAGAATTAGATTCCTGCAATAAGAAAAGAAAAAATGATTCCACTATTATGTGTTTTTTTTTTTTTAGTAATATGTAAGTGCTTTTATTTATTTATTTATTTTTATTATACTTTAAGTTCTACGGTACATGTGCACAATGTGCAGGTTTGTTACATATATACACATGTGCCATGTTGGTGTACTGCACCCATTAACTCCTCATTTACATTAGGTATATCTCCTAATGCTATCCCTAACCCATACCCCCTCCCAACAATAGGACCTGGTGTGTGATGTTCCCCTTCCTGTGTCCAAGTGATCTCATTGTTCAATTCCCACCTATGAGTGAGAACATGAGGTATTTGGTTTTCTGTTCTTGCGATAGTTTGCTGAGAATGATGGTTTCCAGCTGCATCCATGTCCCTACAAAGGACACAAACTCATCCTTTTTTATGGCTGCATAGTATTCCATGGTGTATATGTGCCACATTTTCTTAATCCAGTCTGTCACTGATGGACATGTGGGTTGATTCCAAGTCTTTGCTCTTGTGAATAGTGCCGCAGTAAACATACGTGTGCCTGTGTCTTTATAGCAGCGTGACTTATAATCCTTTGGGTATATCCCCAGTAATCTACTATTGTGTTTAACTTAAGTTTCAAGAAGTAAACCAGCAATCAGAACTGACGACTTTATGATTTATGTATCTTCTTGTTGCCTGTTTCAGATGAATTTTAGACGATTGACTGTGTCCTTTTATCATGTTCCATCAATGCTGTTTTAGTACTGGAAATTCCAGTAAGCCATTTTTATTTTTATTTTTTCACTTGAGCCTCTAGACTAACATTTGGGAAAGTATTTCTTTACCTTGGGCTCCGAAAGCCTCCAGATTGTGCTGGCTATTGAGATACTCTCAATAACAACTCTTTTTGTCAGGGTGTCTTTAGCATGATAATAGAACAAATCAGAAATGAGTTTTAAAGATATTGTAGGGCATGTGTCTTAACTAGTTATTACCATCCTTCAATAGGTTAAATTATATGGCAGATATCAGTCACTAGAAAACAATGCAGGACTTTCCTATTTATAATTAGAAGTTATTTTTAATAACTTACATTTGAAGCTGTATCAATGAATTCCTGGTTTCTAGCTGTAATTCCCACCTGACATTTTAATGCAATACCTGCGTTCATCAGGGATCAGAATATGGATATGACATTCTCTGAACCTGAATTGCTGTCCTTGGGCAGTTTATCATTTCATTATCACATTCTATAAGAAAGGCTAATATTCTTCTTGGAAAGTTAGGGGACACATTCGAACACATTTTCTATAAGATATAAATAAGTTTTACATATTTTTATGCTAATTTTGCATATGATAAGGTTTTATTGTTTCCTAAATACTGTATTTCTGATTATGTCAAACCTTGATTTTCTACTTATACCTCGGAAATCAAGGCTGTCAGACATATTCTGGCCTTATCCGGTAATCTATTCCTTATTTACCCATTGGCTCCCTATTACTCTTGTAGTTTCAGGAACTTCATTCTATTAAATTGTTTTCCAATTTAAGGCAACACTACTGAATTAGAGAATATTTGAGATGGAATGCACTAGTCTCCTCCCTCCTGGATATAGACTTATACTAGGGGACACTTAGTATATAAGGTTAAATACTTATGCCCACTGATTTTCCAGAAATTTATTAATTATTCTCAAGAGTGAATTGTCTTCTTTTCCTTCATTCAATCCTATTCATTTCTCAACTGTTGCTCTTCTCATTCATATAGAATACTGTTCATTTCAGCATCTGTTTTTAAGATCTCATTTAACTTTTTCCATAATTGTCTTAATCTAATTCTTTGGAACTCCCAACCCACTATTGTCAACTACTAAGTAAACCATCTAGCTTGTCCAATCTCTCATGGGAGGAGGCTTTCAGCCTAAGAAAACATATCACTAATTCTCATTGTTGGAGGGGGAAACAACACCAGAGATGAAGCACCTTAATTAAAGTGAGGTTAGAGTCAAGACATAGTCATGTTTGGTTTTCTGACCCTTTTTTTTTTTTTCTGATCATGCTCTTCTAGGAGAGTAGTCTTTAAGTGTTACTATCATCAAAATGTATACATTTAAAATACTCCACCACTAAGAATGTGTCTATCTCATGACCAGCCTGGCCAACACGGTGAAACACCGTCTCCACTAAAAATACAAAAAACTAGCTGGGCACGGTGGCAGGCGCCTGTGATCCCAGCTACTCAGGAGGTTGAGGCGGGAGAATTGCTTGAACCCAGGGGGCAGAGGTTGCAGTGAGCTGAGATCACACCATTGCATACCAGCCTGGGCAACAGAGTGAGACTTCGTCTCGAAAAAAAAGAAGAAGAAAAAAAAGAATGATCTATCCATCTACCTAGCAAAGGTCAATACCATAGCCACAAATGTGAATGCATAATCTTTGACTAATGTGGTTTGCTCTCAACAAGAAGGATATACATCCCTTTATCATTCTGCTGTACTGTTCTGGTTTCTGGGTAAGGTTCAGCCCTCTAAATCCCAGCTCACATTTCAGCAATCATTCTTGCCCTCATGTGCCATCTAATAATATTTATCACTCAGAAAGCAAGATTCAACTTTAATCAGCGAGAATAGTAATGACATGTCCTAAAATTGTTGTGTATATACACTTATATAACAGAATAAAATAGTTATTCTATGTATACGAATACATGATTCTCTGCCAATTTCAACTATGCTTTTATGTAACATTTAAATCAACTCTTTTTCTGTTTAACAACTTCACTAATTTGAAATAGAAAAAGAAAATAATGAAATATTTCAAATATATTTAACAAGTAGTGAACAGAAGAGTGTGCTATTGTCTTTCCCATCAGTCCTATTCTTTAGATGACCTTACTGTCGGTGGGTAGCTGCCTTTCATTTGAACAATGGGTATACTGTATATTAAATGAAGGGCAAAAAATGAGCAGAGTTAGAAACTGGTAAGAATTTCCCTTTTGCGATTTTTGGACATAAGAGTGACAGACATAAACAGATAAAAAAGTATGATCAATATTAGAGATACCCACTAGTTAAGCCAAAGAAACCACTGTTGTGCTCTAAAATAGCTTCAAATTGTTTAAGCCTAAAAACTAATGCATGCTCCAAACTTATATAAATGAGAATCAGGCTGAAAAGTCTGAGCAACCGCAAAAGCTAGCCTACTCTTCAACACACCGTTCAGATGTCACTGAGAAGAAAAAGACAACAGAGAATCTATTAGCTGGAGGAGCAGGGGGCTCTGGAAATGTTTACCAGAGATCACACTCAGGTCTATTTAATGTGTTTGCCATTGGACTTGTTTCTGAACATCATGGAGAAATCTACACAATACCAAGTGATTGGCCGGGCGCGGTGGCTCACACCTGTAATTCCAGCACTTTGGGAGGCCGAGGCGGGCGGATCACGAGGTCAGGAGTTGGAGACCACCCTGGCCAACACTGTGAAACCCCGTCTCTACTAAAAATACAAAAAAATTAGCCAGGTGTGGCGGGCACCTTTAGTCCCAGTCACTCGGGAGGCTGAGGCAGGAGAATGGCGTGAACCCGGGAGGCGGAGCTTGCAGTGAGCCGAGACCGCGCCACTGCACTCCAGCCTGGGCGACAGAGCGAGACTCCGTCTCAAAAAAATAAATAAATAAATAAATAAAATAAAAATAATAAAAATTAAAAAAACCAAAAACAAGCGATTCTGGACTTTGAGCTGGATAGGACTTCAGGTTTCCTCCTGAGAAAAGAGTGTCAGCATATTCTCTACATGGCAAGAAATGTGCAAATGGATATTTGATTACCAGTAGGCAAACTAAGATAGAGAATGTTAGCTGACACCACATTTCCTCCATGGTCCTGTATCTACCCTACTTTGGATAGTCGTGGTCATGGAACTGAATTTTGGCTGAGTTCTAGTGGAAATGCTGTAAAAGTTGCAGGCCATTTTCACTTCTCTGATTGGAATGAGTGATGTTTGGGAAACATGGAAGCTGCATGTTGAAGATAAAAGGGCCTGGCTTCCCAAAGGACTATGTAAAGGACATCATTAATCTAGAGTGTTTTTAAGAAACACAAAACTTTGGTATTTAACCACCTGTGATTTTGCAGTCCATTTGATATCATAACATATTGAGGACTCATTGTTATATTTTGTTGGCAAAAAAATGGGGCTTTTTCCTCTAATATAGTACCATGATCTATGGGATTAAAATCAAAGTCAAATGTGGTCATATCTTACTAAAACATTATATATTATTTACTTAGAAAAATACTAAAATTTTGCTGCTTCTCTGATTCCGTTAAAATGTGAGAAAATACAGTTTTTGAAGCAGGAGCTCTTTAAGAATTCAAAGAAATTGGAAAACAAGCTATTTTCCACAGTTTTAGGCTTAACAGGGATATAGAACATTTCAATATTTCTAATTAAACTGACAGAGTAGGTGATGATAGCATCTGTTTTTCTGTAATAAAACCTATTGATGTTGCTGACCTGAATGTTTCTTATCTGCAATAGACAACAAACGAAGATAAGCCAAATTTAAAAGGAAGAAAATGGAGAAAATGTCACCACCAAATAGCTAGTTTTATAAGTTTAGTATTAATTACTCCTGTAGAATTTTTTTCAAGAAACTTTTATTTAACAAGCGTTAGTTCAATGAATCAACAGAAATATTTCAGAATGTTCAAGAGATATTTGAATATAGATAAGAAATGTGCTGCCATTGTCTCTTTTATCTCTCAAAAACGTATTTTGGTAAAAGATTTAGTCTCCTTAATGGAATCCAACTTTTAAGTCACAAGTAAATGGAAATTTGAACCCATTTGTACCCACTTAACATTTTTCAAGTTTTGTTTTTGGTGTGTTTGTCAAAGATGGGGAAAAATAAAAAGCTTAGGGGAATAACTAGATAACTCTGCTCATCATATGTGCGGTAAGTGCAATGGAGCCACCTTGTGGCTAACCCTCAAAACCTGACCCAAAAAAGTACACTCAAAGAAATAAATCTGGCTATAATAAAGTGGTTTGCAATGTTTGAAATTAAAGAAGCTTTTTTTTTTTTTTTAAATACAGAAACAAATGTTTCATAAAAATCAGTCTTGTTTCTAATCAGAGGATTGAATCTGTAATCATCGCCAACTCCCACAGTTTGACTATAAGATGAAGGCAGTGTCAACAGATGTGTCTAAGCAAAACAAACACACTAAGAGCTAGTCCTTTCAGGCATCTCAGACGTAAATTAAGCATGAAAAACATAATGCTAACTTAACTTGTAATTGTGACAATCAGAACCAAAAATTATATCCAGGCTGGGCAAGCAGCACGTGCTCTTCCGTCTCTGTAATTATGCTGTTTATTTTCTCATTTTTATATATTTTTTCCAACTAAAGCAAACATTTAACATAGCATTTGTATTCTTTTTATTACTATCAGGTTTGCATTTTGTTTTCACCATATTTCTACACAAGATTGTCTTATCTTTTGACCTTTTTGGGTGGATTGCAAGTGAAAACCGTGTTTGATATGAGTAATTTATGCAAAAAATGAGGAATATGGAGGTCGGCCACTAGGGGGAGAGCAAATACAGTTCTGTGATAGCTGGAGAACTAACAGAAGGGAACATGTATTGAGTCTACTTTCTGTGGTCCTTGAGGTTTGACATTTTTACATATGTTATTAATAATTATGAAATCTTACAATAGCTTTGAGGGTAGGAGTCATTTACCCTACTTAAGGCTCACTAGCTTTTATGATGCTCCGGAATGTTGTGATTCGCGCAGCAGACAGAGTTAGCAAATGTTGGAGCTTAAATTAAAATCCAGGCATATATTCTTACTCCCCAGCCAGAGTTGCTGGTATTTTCTGATAATAGCAAAAAGAAATTGAAAAAAATGATGGCAACAGTGGGGGGAAAAAAGAGTTTTTGTTATTTCTATTGTTTTCTGACACCTCCTCCCCAACACACGCATGTAAACATCTGCACGCACATGTACTTGCATGGGCGCACACTAAGACCAATGACTCTCTGTGTAAGTGAGACCTACCGGAAATGGGCAGGGAGGAAATGACTAGAGGTGGGGTCAGGAGGAGTAACCTGCAAGCCACTGGCCAGAGTCTTCCCTTGTGAGTGATCCTCTGATAGAAATGGGGTCCATATTGGAGGAGCAGAGGTGAGAAGACATGCTCAATTTTCTGCAATTGTGAGTGATGCAGAGATGTTTTTGACAGTTGAGGATTTGGATAAATTTAGCTTCCATTACACCTTATATATTTTTAATGTTTGTTGTTTTGTTACAATCTTGCTTTAACAATGTCTACAAATGTGTAGTTTTAAGTTGTTTAAAATGGAATATTTTTCAAGTTTTGTTGGGTGAAATTCAAAGTTAAAAGACGTGGTATATGAAATTATTGTCACCTTGTAACAAAGCTTGATGGATAAAGGTCAATTTGCTAGGGAAATGTTCTAAACATTTTCTCTATTAGAATACCTGGTTTTCTTTCAGTCTTCATGTAGGAAAGAGATAAGGATATATCTGACACCTTATATTTGATGATAGCTAACTTATTTTTCCCTAGGTCGTGCCATGTTAGATTACAGAAACTTTTCTAGTTACTGATTATAACTGGAATTAGTTTTATTCGACATAAATTTTTTTAAAAAACTAATTTGAGTGTAGTTTCTTTAGACTTCAGAGTAGCTGACAGCCACCTGCAAGTTAAAGAAATTAAAAAAAAAACCCTGATATCTTGTATATTAAAAAGAGAATATCTGCTTTCAGAGAATGCATTTGTGATACCACTATTATAAAGTATTATAGAGACAAAGGTTTAAAAAGTATGTAGCATTTCTAATACAATACTCTTAACTGTGTAAGAGATAAGTTTAATTAAATAAGAAATAAAGAAAAATAATAAGAATTAATTAAATAAGAAATGTTTTTGCTATTTTCTTATTGTCTTTCTAGACATCTGGAATGTTGCAGATCAAATTCTGTTACAAAAAAATGCAAGTTAAAGAAATTTTTAAAAAACCTGATATCTTATATATTAAAAAGAGAACATCTGCTTCTAGAGAATGCATTTCTGATGCCACTATTATAGAGTATTATAGGGACAAAGGTTTAAAAAAGTATGTAGCATTTCCAATACAATACTCTTCTTAACTGTGTAAGAGAAAAGTTTAATTAAATGAGAAATAAATAATAATTAAATAATAATTAAATAAGAAAGAATGTTTTTTCTATTGTCTTTCTAGACATCTGAAATGCTGCAGATCAAATTCTGTTACAAAACAATGCTAAGGAACTGTATTATCTCCTATCAGAACACACACACACACATTTTTTAAAACAAAAGATAAACTCCAGCTGATTTCGAGCTTCCTCACTTCAAAAAATATTTAAAGTAAACATAATTTCAGTACAGCAAGATTTTGCAAACAATCTATATTATTCACGGTATGAGTCAAGCGTAACTTCAATTCTGTATCCTGTCTTCATTTGCTGTTGTATAATAGCGCTGCTGCTTAAATATAGTATAACCTTATTTTCTTTTTAATTTGGAAATGTATTGATGTTCCTGTGATAATCACATCTTAATAATCACAAAGCCATGATTGAATACTGCTAGATGCCTGTGGCATATTAGGTACATCATCTTGCTCAGCATCTGTTCCACTTCCTAGTGTTCTGTCTTATATACTATACAGATAAAAAGCTACAGACGGCATTTCCAGGACTACCTTTTGGCAAGAGTTCTGGATGTGTTTTGGTCCTATTCATCAGGTATACTCATATAAGACTTGAATTCAGAACTAACCTAAGTAGAGAATGGTGCCTAACATCAGTTTGGCTAGTGAAGTGTAGCTCTGGAACTATTTATTCTGGTGGAGCGTCTTTATTTTTGGATCACAGCCCACAGTGTTTTCTCCATACTGGCAACCGTAGTGGTGGTTTTCTGATCTCCAGATTCCAGCTAGTTTGCGTGATCGTAAAGTCAGAATGTGGGAGAGCAACATCTTGCTTTAGTTTATTTTTAGTTTCCTGATTTTGTCAGAGACAGAGTAGTGGTCAATTCTGTGATGTGATCTTGAAATTATTAGAAATTATTTTGAAATTATTAAGTAGGGCCAATCAACAGCCTCCTTTTCCGGAACTTCCAATGATCTTGTTAGCACTTCATTTCTTCCATCAAATACCTTTCTGCATCAAATAGAGCAGGTTCTGTTAGCTGCAAACAAACCCCAGTTCATATTGGCACTTTCACGACAAAAAGTTTAAGTGCTAAAACGAGAAAAGTTCTGAAAACAGTTCTGAAGTCTTTTGCACAAATTACATGTCAGAATAGAGTATCAGTTAAAGTTGATAGAGTGAGAGAGAGAGAAGAGTGTGTGTGTGTGTGTGTGTGTGTGTGTGTGAGAGAGAGAGGGGATAGATAGATCATTTCATCCCAAGAAAAAATGCTACATCTAGGGACTAGAACTGAGTGAGGAATTTGAAAGGATTTAGAAGGTAAATGTGAATCTGCTCGAAGACAAGCATTATTTAGTCTCTGCAGTCTAATCTCAGTTACCTAGGAAAGCAAGCTCTCTGCCTACTTATCACCCGTTTTTAAAGTAAAAAAAGACCCTGTAATATTTCTCTCCACAAAAGATTGAGAGTATTTTTCTCATCAGTATTTGTTTTGTTAAGATAAATCTGCAAAAGCATTAGTGTAAAGTTATTGTTTTCTAAATCTTAGAATCACAGATTTGAGAATTCTCTCAGGGGGTCTCTGACAATCTGAAATTAAATTCTATATGTTGCATATGTAAATACGAAAAATTTTCAAGTGGGTAGGTCATATCCTAATGTGGGTGATCTCTAGACACTCAAAAGTTCTCATGGTCAGAAGAAGACCGAGAACCAAACAGGAGCCTGGAGACCATGCATAAAAATCCTGTTCTCTACATTATAGTCGTATGTCCTATGTACAAGCGAGAATTTCTATTCATATGGTATTGCATTTAATTTTTATTATAATTTTGTATAAAGCATTAATAATATTCATTGGATTTTCACAATAACCTTATGGCACAAGTATTTTATTTCTATTCGATGTCCAGTTTAAGTTAGGAGGCCAAATATTTGCATTTATTTAGTTGTTAGTAGATCCAGGTTTGAAATTATAAAAGTCATTGATTGACTCAAATATAAACATGACTTAAATTTGTGGAAACCTATAGAATTATTTCCTGTGATTTGCAATAACTGGTTGTAATTATTTTTAAAAAAATTAAATCAATAAAGTAATTACATGATAGCCTAACGTGGGTGAATCTCATAATGTTGAGTGAAAACAGAGAAATGTGTAGTATATAATTTTATTTATGTAAATTTCAAAACAAATCTACAATGTTTCTTTTGAAATGAAGGTGGCTGGTCATATTTGGCAGGGGCTTAAGAGGGCTTCCCTGGCCTCAATAATGTTTTAATCTTTACCTGTTTTTTGCTAAATGGCTTTGTTCTTTTTAATGATGATTTATTTTACTGTGCATTAATGATTTATACATTATTATTTGTGTTGTACTTCAAGGAGATTTATTTTTCAAATTCCTAAATAAGAAATTTATTTTTATTTAGATGCTCCAAATATTATCTTCAAACACTACATTTATATTAACTACTTGGTCAAGCTCTGTGGTTTCCCCTTTCTTTCACTGTTTTCCTTTCTACCTTAAATCCCTTTAATATTCTTTCTGGAAGGATCATTTATGTTTAATTACTTTTGAGGTCACACCTACTATTCTAAGAAAAGAAGTCCCTTAAGACATTTGATCTGGGCATTTGTTAAAGGAAGCCCATGGGCTTGCTTATAGGCCAGGTAGAATGTGGGAGGTAACAGTAGTCTGAATTGATCTTTCATTTATTTGATCTTTTATTCATTTAGCATTTGATCTTTCATTTATTTGGCATCATCCCCATCATTTCCAAGGCTTAAAAATTCTATAAAATAGATTTTATACTTCTGTGTTCAGAATTATTTTTTGTCACATACCTCAGATTTAAGAGGAGACTTACCTAGTAAATTTTATCCTGACATTTTCTACTACTTTGTAGGCTGACTGTGCAAGATTGGGATTTCTGATGCTGCTACTTTCTAGGAACCAACACCTAAATTTGAGAAAACCTGTGATTTGATGATATGGCATTTGTCCTTAGAATGATGCAAGTCTAAAAAGCTAAATTTTTCATTTAGCTGAAAATAGAGTCTATAAGAATACATACTCTTTTTTACAATTGATACTGATTTTTTATAAATCTTTTAAATTTAGTAAAATAAATACTTGTATCTAGGTACAATTAAGACCCTTTAAAATACATTTTTAGAAACAGTCTTAAAATCCTCAACTACAACTTAATCCATTTTGCATTTTTCTCTAAGATGACATCAATTTAATATCACTTGTATTTGAATATAGAGAATCTTACCTTAGGAACTGTCAACAACCTTATATCAAAATCTTTTCAGGTCAGTTCTCTCCATTTATTTTCTAGCCATCATAACCATACTAGGTACACTTTTTATATCTAATGAATGAGACAAGCAAATGCTTTTCCAATCATTACTAATCAGAATAATTAGCAATTCCAAATAAACTCCAAGGCATATAATGCCCTTTTTATGATCAATAACAATATTAACTTCAGTTTTACTTAGGCAACATTGCAACCTATAACCCCCTCTCGAGTACTTACATCTCATGTTGTTATAAGATCTGATACATTTTTCAGAAATAACACTTTATTAACTGTATTTGAAAATTTTCTACATTTATCTGTCATGGAAATTTTGTTTTATATAATGCTTCTTAACATCCTGCTCATATACTCTGCAGAATCCACTTTGAATAGCTCTGATATAGACGACTTAAGAAACACTGCTCGCTTCCACTGCTTCCCAAACACTGGATAAGGGTGCAGGACCCAGAGCATCGTGCCATTGCATATATCCTCATGGAGTTTACACGATAATGACATGCTTTCTTCTCTCCAAATTCTGGCGAATGAGAAAGAGGTCATCTTTTATAGTATGTGAAAAGTCTTACATAAGTCCTCATCTCCACTCCCATATCCAATTTCTGTGATAATGAATATTTATGATTTTGAAATTAAAGTTGCTCATTAAGTTTAAAACATAGACAAATGTACACCTTAGAAAACTTTTTAGTTTGCTTAGCAGCAATTACCAATGTTTGTGTTACGATTTTGATGAGAAAGAGCATTTGGGCACATATTTAACTACACATTAGTCTCTTTCTGACTAAAAGTTACTCTTTCTGAGAGTAAAATTAGAGGAAACCAATAAGTTGTTCAAGATATTCTGACTAAAACAATGACCTTCCTGTTGCCTGATCCAAGGGCATTTAGTCACCTTACTATCAATATTCATGTAATATTTATACAAATGATACTCCTTAGACTTGTGCAATATGTTGAAAAATCTCAAAGAAAATATTCATTATATTTTTAGATACTGTATAAAGGAGGAATTTTATAGAGTGAAATGGGTAAGATCATGTACTCAAATATTGGTACTGCAAGTTACTGACTGTAGAGGCACTCTCCCTGTGCCTCACTTTTCTGATCTGAAAAATGGTAACAGTAATGTCATTTACATAATGTAGTGCTAATTAAAGTATCTGATATAACAAATATTACTTGTGCTAATTCTCTAAATGCTTTCTGTCATTACTAATGCTTAGAACGTATTTTGGAGTCATAAGATGAATTGATAGCTATAATTCATTCATTAGCTCAACCAGTACATGGGCTTACAGTGTGCTTTGGATAGTTCTGAGAGTTGAAAACAGCACTGCGATGATAATGACAGTGTTCCTGCTCTCAGGAAGTTCCTACTCTAGTGAGAAGAAGGTAGACAACACATAAACAGTGTGTGATAAGAGAATTGAGACTCAGATGATAACATGCTACTATATGAGAAACTGAGTAAACAGTAATTGTAAATAAAGTTCTGTTGTGAGAATATAAATATGTAAAAAAATGTGCAGGCAAGTATTTAAGTATTTACCAGTCAGAGGAAGCAGAAGAGAGTAGAAGGAATTGAGTACATTTGAGAACCAGAAAAAAATGGTTAGCATGGCTGGACATTAGCGAGCTTAATAAAATAAAATCATTAGTGAATAAAACAGACATGATCCTACCTTTTGTGGATGTCATCGACTAGTATAATATTAACATCTTAATTTTAGGAAGTCTCATTAGTTTGAAAGAATCTTAAATGAAGCTAGTACATTGGCCTGAAGAATATTAAATTAAACCAGTTAAGTTATTGCCTGGAAAGGAAAAATTAATACTGGTGCTGTTTATAACACTCAGCATCTTCAAATGTGTTTTCTCATCTATAAGACAGAAATAGTCACAATTATTCTGTCTATTTCATAAGGTTATTTGAAGAATAAAATCTGATGTTGTATCAGGAATATTTTGCAAAGTAGAAAATGACAAATTATTGGAAGTAATTCTTACGAATATCTGATTTTTTTTCTATATGGTGATTTACTGCCTCATCTCTTTCTAGTCTATTACTTCATTGAGGCCTATCTCAAAATATTTTTTGATATTAAAAACCACACTTGTCAGTCCCCATCAACCCTATATGATTTTATATGTTATTTTTCCCATAGTACCTGTTTATAACCTCCTTTATAACTGAATAAAGGTAGAGTTTCTGGTGTATACATCGACTGCCTTATCTCCTGTATCTAGAACAGTACCTGCCACAAAGCAAACAGTCTATAAATATTTGTTGTATAAATGAGCCACTGGAAAAAAAGTACTTAGTTTCCAAACCACCATTAACTTCATCATAAGAATTTTTTCCTTTTTTTTTTTGCATTGTTAGTCAACATATGTTAAAAGAGACAAAGACAGTTATACTCAATGTCTAAAGCAGACTTTTCAAAGAGGAAAGAAGACTGTCTTGGGGACAGAGACTCTATTCTTGATGTTCTTTACACAGCATTGAAACACTTGTCCAACTTATGGTTCTTCCTTTCATAGTCTTCATAATTATACTGGTTCATCCTATTTTACATATTGGATAAAAAGATAAAATTAGTAAAGAGTATAAAGCTTTATGGAATTACCCAACTTATGCAAATATAAAGAATATTATGAAAAAGATAACTAAGCAAAAAAAGTAGATATCTAGACATCAAGTGCTCTGCTTGAGCCAGAAGTACCACCTCATTTAACAATTCTTTGTCTAACCTATGTTAGCCTCAGCACAGTTTAACTTAGTGTTTTGCTTGAGGAAAAAACAAGACAAAGCAGTAACAAAAATGCCGCAAGTACTTCCTAATTGAAATAGTGATCCTATTTTAAACGTTATTTAGCATATACTGTATTTCAACCCTAATGGTAGGATTTTGCTCCTTTAATCAAGGCAGTATATTAAGTGCATGAATAGAGTTTTTTTTAATGCTTAGCAAATTGTACTAGTAACTAGTTTATAATTTGTGATTGTGCATGATTCTGATAGTGAAGAAATTTCATTACAGGTAGGTTGAAAAAGCAGAATGCATGTGTATTTGCATGTCTGGATGCAGGTAAATAAATAGTAAAGCTCGTTGATAACAGAGGCTATTATAATTTGAATAAGATTATATTCTCTCCAGGAGAGATAAAAGGGTAATGAAAGACAATTCAGAGCTAGTTTGTTATTACTTCATCAAATACCTCAGCCTCAAGCTGATAAAACTCCCTTGTATGGCTCCCTTGAGACATTAACGCCAACGATGCTGCCAACCATTTGTAGTGATTTCCAAAATCATTAATATCACCATTTAAATGAGTTTGTGATGTGTATAACACAGGATAGAGCCAAAGGTGAAACTACTACATACGCTTTCATAAAACCATAAGAGGTAAGTTATGGGAAATATTAAAATGAACTGTATTTCACCTGGACAGATGCAATGTCAAGATAATTTTCTATGGAAGCTAACAATGAGCTTTAATGACATGTCCATTATGTTACTTATGAAAACTCAGAATTATATAGTAACTTTATTTGCTTTTTTGCAAATACTAATTATATTGACTCTTTACAAATTCATATTTATTGTCTTTATTTTTCTTTCAAATATCAATTCCTTATGTGTAATCTTCCCAAACCATAATCTGCAGATAGTTATTTCTAAAACAGATGATCTCCAGATTACATCAAATGTGGTACAGAGCGTGATATTTCATTTTGTTTTGTTTTGTCACAGTATATTTTAATAAGATGGTAGGCTCTATTTTGTTGGCATACATTTAGGTATGACATTAAATATGTAGCAAATTTAAGTACATAAATAAGGTAAAAAGTAATGATGGCACTTCCTAGTTTTAAGGAAATATCTAAAATTAGACATTAGCTTGATTCTGAAAGACACTACTCTGAGAAAATCATTTTTAACTCTAAATTCCATGTTGCTATTTATTTCCCAAACCTTGGTGTCTTGACAGCTTTTAGCACCTAATTTGCTTCTTTTTGATTAACTGACTATAACTTAATAGAACACACTGTTTTAAGAGAGGAAATTTTAAGGGGGGGAACAAAATATTAAATTTTTGAAAAATACAAGTGCTGTTAAAAAAAATCAATAAGGAGGGCTTACAAGATAAAATATTCTTTCAGAAATGTTTAGTAAGATATAAATTATTTCACTAAATAAGTAGTCACAATGTATGATAATTAGAGCTGTTTAACTTTTTCCACATACTTATGTAAAATAAAAACTATCTGCAATAAGAGACTATTCTGATAGTCTATGAAAGCACCTAGACTTTATCATATATCTGCCAACACATTTTATCATCTCATTTTTGTCATCATGCTTTTCAATTATACCTTTTGCAGGTAAAAAAGAAATGAAGTTATCACGGTCCTGGTAAAGTCCACTCCCCTTGAATAGACTGAGTTTGGATGCAGTTGCTTGTGAATCCCAAAACTGTGTCAATCAGTAGCATTTAACAGCTTACTTTTTGAGGGGTAAAATTTAACTTCATTGAGTAAACATTCTTCTGTTTTTATCTGACCTCTGCCTGCTTCTGCCTTGCCCTTTTTTCAGCTTTTCTGGTCAGGAAGCAGTTTTTCAACCACCCATTTGTCAGCTCTATCCATAATATAAACATCTCTTCTTTTCAATTTTGCAAGCCTTGGTTTCCTGCCCCAGTGGGGAATCCTTGATTTTGCTCTGACCTGCCTGCGCTTCAACCCAGTTACCTATTGTACCCTCAGCTCATTAAACTTGTTCTCAAACTTTAGCCCGAACAACGTATTGTTTACCAGGCTCTAGCTCTGACTTACTGGCTCTGAAACCTGACTCACTGGGCAGCTCATACCTGGCAGTCTGCCCCCAATGCCCCGCCAGGTGTCCTGTCCAGTCTCCTGATTATCCCAGGCCTTTGTTCTGCTCTCTAGGCTAACGCTTCCTAGTGCTAACATTAAAGTCATCTTGTATTTATATCCAAAGACTCTACTAGGGGTGTATTACAGTAAGTTCCACACACTTTTCATGCTTTATCTAATTTATGCCATTCCATCATTAGATAACATATCCTATAGTTTTCTGTTTCTAAACTTTGTTACTCATGTTAATTCTTCTGCTTAACATTTAGTTAGTATCTAGTTGTTTCTTCTCTTTTTTTCTCGATCATCTTCGATCTATTGTTACTTAATTCCTAAATACTTTTTTTTTCTTTTTCTTTTTAGACAGAGCAAGGCTCTGTCTCCCAGGCTGGAGTGCAATGGCGCGATCTCAGCTCACTCACCCTCCTCTTCCCAGGCTCAAGCAATTCACCTGCCTCAGCCTCCCTAGTAGCTGGGATTACAGGCGTGCACCACCATGTCTGGCTATTTTTTTTTGTTTTTTATTTTGTTTTTTATTTTGTTTTTTTTTTTTTTTGTATTTTTAGTAGAGATGAGGTTTCATTATGTTGGCCAGACTGGTCTCCAATTCCTGGCCTCAGGTGATCCACCCACCTTGTCCTCTTAAATTGCTGGATTTACAGCTGTGAACAATCATGCCCAGCCCCTAAATACTTCTTGAAATTATGTCTTTCCTACAGTGCTATTACCATTGCAGCCTTTCAGGTCCTAATCATTTCTACTTAGACTGCCTCGTGGATCTCCTTACTAGTTTTCTTGGCCTCAGTCTTACCTCTTTGAAAGTCATCTTCCAACCAATTGCCAGGTTAGCTTTTCTAAGTGGTTATTTGACCTTATCAGTATCTTTTAAACATATTTCAAATGCTCCTTACTACTTGCAGAAAAAAGAGAAATCAGAAGATAGTCTTAAATTACAGTGACTTTATAATTTATTGTACAAATTAGTCACTTTTATGAGTGAAAGGGAATGCTATTGATAGTTTTGTCACTACCAACAGGAAGACATCAGGTCGAAGAACCTATATGGTTGCCTTGGATAAGATGATTTTTATGGTATGGTATCTGCTTCCTACTTCAGTTTCAGCTTTCCTGATCCCAATCTCAAAATTTGCATTCAAGTTCTAAATCTCTCAGTGCTTATTATGTTGCTGTTTATTTTTTTCTGTCTGATAGACTCTTGAACATTTTTCTTTCTACTAGACTTTGAACTTTCCATCTCCCTAAGAGAAAAAGCTTTGGTTTTACTTTTCATTTCTGCAAAGTTAGATTAACGATGTAGTTAGTAGTAATAATTACAAAGATAATATTGCAGTATGTATTAAGAGAGAGCATATTCTAAAGCAATCAGGGAAGCTTTAAGAAAATAGATGAAATCTAGACCTTACCTTGAGTTTGAACAAGAGTTCTGTAGGGCGATCAAAGACAGGATGTCATCAATCTGTGTTTCCTTTAATCAGGGGGCCCCTATTTACTCACCCAAACTATCAGAATCAATACTGGTCATCAATTGATTATGGTATAAAGGTTTATTAAATGCGAAGTTTTCTGAAGATGATTGTGTAGTAATGCCCTCTCCTCCTGCAAGAGGAATTTGATGAAAACAATGTCAAAAATTTCAATGGGAGGAATGATTGATTCACAAAAAAAACCTTGCTGGAAATTTTGAATTTCAGCTGTATTACGTTTCATCTCTTAAGAAAAAAGAAAAAAGAGGAGTTGCAGGGAGTGGCTGAGAATATTTTTCCCATATGTCTGTTTGTATCCATCGTGAGCATGTGTACACAGAGAAACACATACATACTCAGATTCTTGCATTTTAAAACCATACTTGGCTTGTCAGACTTGGAAGTTTGGTCTGCATGTAATTATTCACATCTTCAAATTGCATTGTGCATATAGAATTGTACATATTATGTGTTTAGGTATCTGATATATGAAACATTTCTTTTTCCCTGTGTTGTGACATTTTTTGGATCAGTACAAATTATACATTAGCATTCTGAAACACAGATATTAATTGCTATGCATCTATGTATTACTATTTCTATTAAAATTGTAGAATTTATACACTGTAAATAAATGCAAATCAATTTTGTCAATTTAGTAGAAATTTTCAGAAAAAATGCAGTAAGAAAGTCTGAATTTAAAATGTGTTCAAAGAAGGAAATTCGCCTACATTTAAAAATCCTTGACATTCGTGACGTGCACATCCCTGGAATAGAAAACACACACAAAATGTCTATCAAAAAATAATGCACTGAACTTTTGACATGAATTGGCACAAACATGACATGTTATAAACATTACAAAAAAGTTAGTAGAAAGAACTTGGATGCATAAGTATTTTGGTAACCTAGCTTTTATGAGTTGTCAGTATCCATATATCATGTTATTATTTCCACACTTTATCATAACAAAAGCAATATTTTGTCAATAGTGAATGATGCAAAAATAAATTTTAAAAATTATCTAGTCAATTACCTTAATTACATAAAAGGAAGCTATTTGCTTATCTAAAAAATTATGCTAGCTCTTCTATTAGTTACTAGTAAGTATACAGGATTGCTTGTCACTGCATTGATGGATCAAACAATGTAGAAATCTTAGTATATCTCTCTACAGGATTAAGTTAACTAGCTAAGGCACTGACTTCCATAAAAATGTAAAATCATTTATTAATACTATTACCTATGTTTTTTTCCATGATTATAAAGTTATTAGATAGTATAAGCATATCACGTTTTAAAGATCTGAATCACACTTTCTATTCAAGCAAATTAAAGTTATGATGTTTTATATTTGCTCAGCATGAATCTTCATTTAAAAAATTAAAAATGAAAATATTTGACCAGACATTTTACCAAAGAAGACATATGGATGGCAAAAAGCACATGAAAAGATGGTAAATATCATTAGTCACTAGGAGAATACAAATTTAAACCCCAACTAATTATCACTACATATTTATTATGTCTAAAATTAAAAAGATTTTACCACACCAAGAAGTAGTAAAGATGTAGAAAAACCAGAACTCTTCTATGTAGTTTACAGAATGTAAACTTGTACCAACACTTTGGAAAAGTTTAGTAGTTTATTCAAATGTGAAGCCTGGGCGTGGTGGCTTACACCTGTAATCTCAGCCCTTTGGGAGGCGGAGGCGGAGGTGGAGGTGGGTGGAATACTTGAGGCCAGGTGTTTGAGACCAGCCTGAGGAACAGGGTGAAACCCTGTCTCTACTAAAAATACAAACATTAGCTGGTCTCTGGGGTGCACACCTGTAATCCCAGCTGTAGTCCCAGCTATTCGGGAGGCGAGGCATGAGAATCGCTTGAGCCTGGGAGGCAGAGATTGCAGTGAGTCGAGATTGTGCCATGGCACTCCAGCCTGGGTGACAGACTGAGATGTCTGTCTCAAAAAAAAAGTCAAACACACACCTACCATAAGATGTGTTTCACTCCTAGATGTTCACCTAAGAGAAATGAAAGTGTACGTACATAGAAATACTTCTATGCAAATGTTCATAGTTGCTTTATTTGTAATAGTCATAAACTGAAAAGCCAAATGAAGAGTGTGAATACATTTTTTAAAATTGGAATATGTCCGTATAATTAAATACTACTAAGCAATAAAATGAATGAACTATTTATATACACTATAACATGGGTAAACAGTAAAATAATTATGTAGAGTACAATAAGTCAAGAAAAAATATGCTAAATGATTTTATTTATACAAAGGTCTACAAAATGACAACTAGAATATAGTGATAGAAAGCAGATCCCTTGTTGCTTGGGGGCGGGAGAGTAAGGGTAGGAAGGAGTGGGAAGATAGAAGTACAAAGGGTCAAATTGGAATATAATGGGCAGTTTCATCATCTTAACAGTACTAATGGTTTTAAAAGGGCATATATATGACAAAACTTCTCAAATATACACCTTAAATATGTGCAGTTTATGGTATGTTACCTGTAGAAGGATATGAGTCAATGGAATTGAAGGAAAACAGCAGCCTATATGAGAGATTGGGTATGGTATCCATGGGCCATGGTGCTTTAGTATATTAGTGCTATACTAAGACAACCAATCTAGGGACATGGAAGAACTCCTATTGTGCAGGTATCAAAGGACCTGCGGATATCTTTTGTTTGCAAAAATGGAAGATTGGCTCATAGTGAAGAAGCTTCAAATGATTTAACTTCCTTTGTTGTTTCTTTTTATGTCATTAGCAAATTGTCTTCCCGATATTTAGAAGTATCCTATTGAAACACAAATAATTCTCAGAACTTTTAGTAGTTGCCTGGGACCAATTTTATTTCTTAAAAGCCACCATTCAATAAATAAATACTAATTATATTGCAGATTTATGATTACTTAGATAATATGCAGAAAGATTATTCTTTTACCTGATTTCACCGAATAAAATACATTTTGTTTTGCTTTCACAATAGAATTTTTGCTTTACATAGAGGTCACTTAGAAAAGGGATTTTAACCTGTATAATCTGACAGAATGGATTATTAAAGAACAAAGAAAATATATTACCCAATAAAGATTTTCCGTTGTGTTGTAATATCAAGTGTTTTATTTTAGGTACATAGATTGCCATAGGCCATGTTAATAAATTTCAAATGATGTAGCTATTTTCTTTGATACATAGGTTTAGAATTTTCTCAAAGCACAGTCATATGCTTAGTATATACAAATTGATTGGCAGCTAAGGTAAAAGAATCCTTTCCATCCTCATTTAATGAAAAACTCTGGACCATTTCCTTTTCGATATACTAGGTTTCCAGATTTGTGCTGAATGTTTCTACCTATTTAATCAACATGTCAAATACGGAAATATTTGTTTTTTTACCTATGTGTTCTTTGTTTACTGTATTCTCAATTTTTTATCTGGATTTTTTTGGGTGACAACTGCACAGAGCCCAAGGATGGTTAAGACTGAGATTCATAAATCTTTTTTTTCTTTGTCACTATTGACAGTAACCTTGAGGAAATCACTTAATCTCTTTGTGCTTCCATCACTTCACTATAAAACTTGGATAATGATACTTATCTCACTGGATAAGAGGGAGATGTTAATGTTTGTAAAGCCTTAGAGATCTTTAGATAAAGTAAACTAGCGCAGAATTGCTAACATAAAGAAATCATCATTGTTACATTCCTTCCTCTGCTAATTTCAAGGTATATGTAAATGGGTCATTGCAAGTACTTCATTAATGCTACTTTATTTAAATCAGTCACTGAAAATGTAATATAGTAGATGTAGAAGGATTTTGGTGTAATACATATAAATTGCTCCATTAAAATGAATAAACTTCCTTTTTACCTGCCACTCTTTAGGGACAAGATTCTCATATAAATAAATATACTTTTATAGAATATACCTTAGCACCTGCCTTACACAGATATAGAGAATCACAACTTTGAATTGTTCTTATTTCTCAATTTCCACTATTTTAAAAGTAACTATTAAGTATTGAAATATATAATCTGGAATCTTCATACTGTACACTTCATGTTTTCTCAAATTGTACATTCCTTTTATTCAGATATCTACTCCAAATAAAGGGGTGTGTGTGTTAAGAAATGTGTCTCAGGAGATAATGATAAACTGTACAGAGCTTCTACACTCAATGATGCTACATTATGGTGAAAAACTCAATCACATCTGACACAGATGCAGAGAAGATGCTAGTACAAACTAAAACTTAAGGAAGCCACAGAAAAAGATTGATTTTGGTCAGGGAATCTGAGAAAGCTTTATGACCATGAAGTAAATTTAAGATGGGTCTAGAATAATAAATGTTTAGGATGGGTTTTGGGGAGGAAAATACAGGAGGTCAAAAGATGTCACTTCAGACAGAGATGACAATTTTAGCTGTGGAGTCAATAGGGATTACAGGATTCAAGAATAGCAGGGGCCAGATGCAGCGCATAATCCTGGCAGTGGGTGAGTGGAAGAATGGCAGTGACCAGCAAGCATAGAATGGCCAGCAGGCGGCAGTGACACACAAGAATATGTGGGGAGGGCTTAGTAAATCATTTTGTTATTAGAGGTGAAAGAAATGGGTAGTCAAGGAGAGTGTTACTTGATTAAACATCAGAAATGATCAACAGCAGGTGAGCAGAAGGCTGCTGTCAGTCACCATAGTGGAAAATCATGATCTGATCCCCCGATGTTGCAACAGATCTTCCAAAGTCTATTGGATATAAGTCAGAAACCTAAGTACTAACAATGGTAAAAGAAAAGCGATGATGGTCCTCCATTAGAGAGAAGGAACACAGAGGTCAGGTGATAAATGGATCTTGCCTGAAGTTTGCCTCATAGAAAGTCTAATGGATGTGAGCCACCAGTCTGTGGTCATTTCTCTGGTCATGGGTTTGTAATAAGAATAAATAGAGTTAAAAGCTGACAGATCCTCCCACTGGCTCCATACAATGTAAGAGCTTCACTTCACTGTAGGGAAGGCCAAGTAGAAGCCTGTAAAATTGTACTCACATTCTTGGCCCAAATAAAAAGAGGCAATATAATATTTCAAGTTGAATGTCCGTGATTAATGTTTTTCTCAAAGATTTAAAGAAAGTAGATGTGGTAGTCTCATATCAGAATTTAATTCACCAATATGACCTCTGGTTCAGCAAATGACAGAAATCTCTTTTTAACATAACTGTTAGTTTCAATCATAGCTGATAAGCTGGTATCACAGCCACAGTTGATATAAATTTGATACTAGAACAAAAATCGACAAAACCTCTGGGACTTACATGCAACTATTGATTCCTTGAATGTGTTTTTTCATCACTGTGAAGAAAGAAAAGTAGAACAATGCATTCCTGTGGAATGGACAGCAATATACTTTCATTATTTTGTATCATCACTATAATTATATTCTTGCTCTTTGTCACAATACAGTCCACAAAAACTTCTGATCATCTGCATATTCGGTCAATCCTCAAATTGTTCTCACATTGATGACATCATTTTCTTTATATATCCAAAGCAGGAAATTGATATAACTCAGGCAAATAAAGACACATGGGCACTACATGGTACAAAATAAATCCTACAAAGATGCAGGGGACTATAGCTTATCAGTGAATATTGTAGAAGCACAATGTTCTAGCATGTCCCATCCAAGGTAAAGGACAGTTATTACTCCTTGTAACTCCTATCTCTAAGAAAGATGCACAGTGAATAGTGGGACTCTGAGGAGTTTGAAGACATCAATTCAGCTTTTAGAACAAATTCAGGTTTTAGAACAAAGAGTATTTGTGGTAAAAGGAGAGTACCACATGACATTTCTGGCAATTACCAAGGAAAATTCTAAGAATGTAGTGTCCCTGGGTTGCTAGTCCAAGTCCATGTCGTCTGTCGCAGATAGCTGTTCATCATTCAAATGCCGACTTGTGGTATGCAACTGGTCCCTTGTACAGACCTTATATAAATATACACATACGCATCTATTAAGGGATACAGGCACTGTTTCACGGGAGACTAGGAGGCAAAGTAATACGATTCTGGTGTACTATACTGGTAGAGAAAATCACTTCTATTATAAGAGACACGGTTTCTGTTACATAACGGGGACAAGTAAGAGTATATGTAGAAAACAATGTTCACGATGGTTCCCCTTTTCCATGCCCAGTTAGTATGATAATGGGTGGCTACAGCAACAATGCTTGAAAAGAGCATGAAAACAAAGGGTCAGCCTCCTTTGGAAATTAAGATCCGAGTTACTCCACCGAGCAATCAATTTAGGAGAACGGAAATGCTGGTAAAGGATAAGCTACATTTTGAATGAGTCATATGGCAGTGATAAGTATGTTCTTATGCAGCATAAGCAAATCTGTTCAGTGCAAGGAATAAACTGTAGAAGACAATTATGATATCCCTCCCATATCTATTTGGGCTTTACAAAATTACACACACTGGTCCATCCCCCAACTGGCTCAGTTTCCCTGTAATTAGACCCATTATGTCTACATGCTAGGAAGGATGAAAGTGCTGAGAATTAACATCCAGCCCAGGAATAACCCTCAGCCAATGGCTAAAGAGAACTGGTGCACAAATATCCCAGGTCCCTCATTCTGTGATAGGAAAAATACTGCAGTACACAGTCTTTGCTGACTCCCAAATTTCTCCAATCTTACTTCCTTAGTTTTTATAGGTGTTCCCTGATTTTATCTCCTAATGAAACTTATTATCAAATTATTGTTTTTAGGTTGGCTGCTGGTGTGACAAAAACTACAAATATACAATTAATCATTTGAAGTTTTTTTTAAATTATACTTTAAGTTCTAGGGTACATGTGCAAACATGCAGGTTTGTTACATATGTATACATGTGCCATGTTGGTGTGCTGCACCCATCAACTCGTCATTTACATCAGTTATAACTTCCAGTGCTATCCCTCCCTCCTCCCCATAATAGGCCCCCGTGTGTGATGTTCCCCTTCCCATGTCCAAGTGATCTCATTGTTCAATTCCCACCTATGAGTGAGAACATGCGGTGTTTGGTTTTCTGTTCCTGCAATAGTTTGCTGAGAATGATGGTTTCCAGCTGCACCCATGTCCCTACAAAGGTCACGAACTCATCCTTTTTTATGGCTGCATAGTATTCCATGGTGTATTATGTGCCCCATTTTCTTAATCCAGTCTGTCACTGATAGACATTTGGGTTGATTCCAAGTCTTTGCTATTGTGAATAGTGCTACAATAAACGTACGTGTGCATGTGTCTTTATAGCAGCATGATTTATAATCCTTTGGGTATATACCCAGTAATGCTATGGCTGGGTCATACGGTATTTCTAGTTCTAGATCCTTGAGGATCACCATACTGTGTTCCACAATGGTTGAACTAGTTTACAATCCCACCAACAGTGTAAAAGTGTTCCTATTTCTCCACATCCTCTCCAGCACCTGTTTCCTGATTTTTTAATGATTGCCATTCTAACTGGTGTGAGATGGTATCTCATTGTGGTTTTGATTTGCATTTCTCTGATGGCCAGTGATGATGAGCATTTTTTCATGTGCCTGTTGGCTGTATGAATGTCTTCTTTTGAGAAGTGTCTGTTCATATCCTTTGCTCACTTTTTGATGGGGTTGTTTTTTCTTGTAAATTTGTGTGAGTTCTTTGTAGGTTGTGGATATTAGCCCTTTGTGAGATTAGTAGATTGCAAAAATGTTCTCCCATTCTGTAGGTTGCCTGTTCACTCTGATGGTAGTTTCTTTTGCTGTGCAGAAGCTCTTTAGTTTCATTAGATCCCATTTGTCCATTTTGGCTTTTGTTGCCGTTGCTTTTGGTGTTTTAGACATGAAGTCCTTACCCGTGCCTATGTCCTGAATGGTATTACCTAGCTTTTCTTCTAGGGTTTTTATCGTATTAGGTCTAACATTTAAGTCTCTAATCCATCTTGAATTAATTTTCCTGTAAGGAATAAGGAAAGGAGCCAGTTTCAGCTTTCTGCTTATGGCTAGCCAATTTTCCCAGCACCATTTATTAAATAGGGAATCCTTTCCCCATTTCTTGTTTTTCTCAGGTTTGTCAAAGATCAGATGGCTGTAGATGTGTGGTATTACTTCTGAGGACTCTGTTCTGTTCCATTGGTCTATATCTCTGTTTTGGTCACAGTACCATGCTGTTTTTGAAGTAATTTGTTACAGGTTAATGGGATACTGGTCTTGAGACAGCGGTTATATTCCAGAAGAACTTCTTTGTAGTTTTGGGTGACTTTACATGTGATTCCTTTGGTAGAAGTTAGGATCAGAACCCAATATTCTTATTTTGGGGGAGAATAGGGCTCTTTTTACCGTAATACAATGGCTTCTTCTTTGGGGGGCATTAAGCAAAATAAATTTGTATTTACACTAAGATATATCAATCCAAAGATAAAATTATATGACAAGGACCTCACTCATTAATATTCTTGCAATGTTAAAATTTTTGCTAATTTTCCCTTTGCGTTATCTTTGATAGGTTATACCACTTTAAAATGGAACTTTATTCCTTTACTTACTTTTCCTTATAGTTATGATGCCTAGGTACTTGAGGGTACTGGTGATAAGGTAGTGAACTATAAGGAGTACTATTCCTGCCCAATTTAAAGTACAGTGGGGAGACAGACATTAATAAAAAAAATCCGGCTGGGCGCGGTGGCTCACACCTGTAATCCCAGCACTTTGGGAGGCCGAGGTGGGCGGATCACTAGGTCAGGAAATCGAGACCATCCTGGCTAACACGGTGAAACCCCGTCTCTACTAAAATACAGAAACTTAGCCGGGCGAGGTGGCGGCGCCTGTAGTCTCAGCTACTCGGGAGGCGGAGGCAGGAGAATGGCGTGAACCCGGGAGGCGGAGGTTGCAGTGAGCTGAGACCGCGCCACTGCCCTCCAGCCCGGGCGACAGAGCCAGACTCCGTCTCAAATAAATAAATAAATAAATAAATAAATAAACGAATAAATACAAATACATGAATATGTCTATGAATGTGCTCCTAGAAGCACTGGGAGCATAAACTGAGAAATAAGATCTAGTCCCAGGTTTCAGGTAACTCTGAGAAAGCGCCACTTGGAATGAAGTCTATATGATTAGTCTAATTTACTAACTTGAAGAGAAGGCATAGAAAAATATGTGTAAAGATACCTTAGCAGAAAAGAGTAGAAAACTTTTGAGTACGTGCCAGAAGGCCTGTGTGAGTGGAATGTGAAGGAAAAGGGGGTGCTTGATAACAAATACAGGTGGAGAAATAGGTTAAGATCTTTCAAAGAATTGAAAGCCAAACATAAGTAATGGAGAGGAGTGGGTTGGGGCAAGATCATCAGGTTTGTGCTTTGCCATGACCAGTTTGGCTAAAATGTAGATACGGAATTGAAGGCATTGAGAATGGATGACATTGATAAAGAAGTCATTATAGTCTAGATGAGATATGATTTATTGATCCAAAATGATGATATTAAGGAAAGAATATAATTTCAAATTTAACAATATTTAGAAGGAAAAATTAATGGGACTTCCTGATAGATATTAAATAGTAGGAATTGACCTGTGGAAGAAGATGAATAGCTCAATACTGTAAGAATCTCTGGAATATAACAATATTTGAGACAAAATTTATGAATTAAAGCCAGGCATATCAATCCTGAAAAACCCTTGAGAACTCTAAGTAATATTGTGGAGTAAACAGTGACTTGAAATAGCTGCAGTTCAGAAAAGTCAATCTGGGAGGAATAAGTAAATGCATATATTGTACATGAAGTTCTATGTAAATGAGAAAAATTATAGGGTGAAAAAGAAGATGACTGTAGGATGATCTTCTACTGCCTTCTTGCATCACTCCTTTCCCTTTTTTATGACATTATCTTTTTCTGATTTTCTACCACATTTCAGGCTACTTCCCCTCAGTCTGTTTTTTTAAGTTTGATACAACTGCTATTGCTTAAAAAAAAAAAAAAAAAAAAAAAAGCCTGCTATTGCTGTGGATGTGATAGTGATGACAAAGGCAAGCATCATAAAAATTATAAATAAGGACAGCTAATATATATGAAATGTTTGCTTTTTATAAAAAAGTGATCAAATTGTTTATGAGTTAAAAAATTCAATCTTTATTGCTATATATGAGGTAGTCTTCATTTTATTCCCACTTCACAAATAGGAAAGCTGAGTCACAGTGTGTTTAATTAATTTTGCATGACTACAGAGTAGAAAGTGGGAAAGACATAAAGCCAAACATTTAGTTCCAGAAACTTTACTGTTAGTCACTGCGATGCACCAATGGAATATACATTCTTTTTGATCATTTAGCAAGATACAATGAGTGATAAGACAAATCTCAATAGATTTTTAAAGATTCAAATGATCAACATTCTCTGGCCATAACAAAATTAGACCAGAAATCAATTTTTAAAAGATATTGTGAACAATAATCAAATATTAGAATTTTATAGAATGCTATAAAATAACCAATGTGTTAAAAAATTACAGGAACATTAGATAACATTTCGAACTAAATGAAAAAGAAAAATACAATATATCAGTGTTTGTGTATGGCAGTTAACATAGTACCTACAGAGATATATAGCATTAAATGTTTGTATTAAAAAAGAAAAAAAACAGGGTTGGGCATGGTGGCTCACGCCTGTAATCCCAGCACTTTGGGAGGCTGAGGCGGGCAAATCACAAGGTCAAGAGATTGAGACCATCCTGGCCAACAAGATGAAACCCTGTCTCTACTAAAAATACAAAAATTAGCTGGGCATGGTGGCATGCTCCTGTAGTCCCAGCGATTCAGGAGGCTGAGGCAGGAGAATCGCTTGAACCCAGGAGGCAGAGGTTTCAGTGAGCCAAGACTGCACCACTGTACTCCAGCCTGGGCGATAGAGTGAGACTCCGTCTCAAAAAAAAGGAAAAAAAAAAATCTAAAATCCATGGTCTAAACCTGCACCTTAAAGTAAAAAAGTAAAAAAGAAAAAAATACCAAATAGAAGAAGAAAAAAATAAAATCATAAATCAAAAAAAGAGAAATTATAGAGAAAAAATCAGTATTAACATAGTAGAAGTTCTAAACATTGCAATAAGAAAATTTTGAAAAAGATTTACAGAATGGAAAGGGAGAATATTAAAATGTCTGCATTCACGGATGACATAATGTAAAAAACCCCAAGAAATCTACAAAACACTTCCAGAACAAATAAACAAATATAGCAAGGTGGCAAGATACAAGGTCATTATACACAAGTCAATTCCCATCTTATAGAACATAAATGAACAAATGGAATTGAACATTTAATAAAATACCACTTATAATACAACAAAATACTTAAGATTAAATAAATAAAAATATGTATAAGGTTTGTAGGCAGAAACTCCAAAATACTGATGAAAGAAAAGACATATGTAAAGAAAAAGACATATGTTCATTGATTGGAAGGTACAATATTGCTGTCAGTTCTTTCAAACTCGATGTATATGTTCAGTAGAATGCCAGTCTAAATTCCAGGAAGCTATTTGCTAGATACTGACAAAAATGACTCTAAAATTTTATAAATAGTCAAAAGACCATTAATTGCACCATGCAATACTAATGAGGAAGGTCAAAGTTGGAGGAATGACATTAACTGGTTTCCAGACTTACTATAAATTGACAGTAATAAAGACAGCATACTACTGGTGAAAGAATAGATTGATATATCAAGGAAACATACAGAAGAGCCCAGAAGTAGAGTCATGCAAATATTCTAAAGATATTTTTGACAAAAGTCAAAGGCAATTCAATGGAGAAAGTATAGTTTGTTTTTTTTTTTTTTCCTGCAACAAATGCTGATGAAAAAAAATGGACGTCCATATGCTAACTAGTGAACCCCTAGGCACAGGCAATGCATTTCAAAAGAAAATTAATTGAAAATGATTATATTTCTAAATGTAACCTTAAAAACAAAACTTTTAGAATCAAACATAGGAGAAAATTTATGTGACCTTAGAGTCAGTGAAATATTTTTAGATTCAACACCAAAAGTATGATCCATGAAAGAAAAAGTAGATAAATTTCACTTTATTAAAGCCAAAAGATTTTTCTCTGCAAAATACACTCTTAAGAAACTAAAAACTTAAGCCACAGATTGAAAGATATTATTAGAAACAAGTATATGTGGTAAAGAATTTGAATCCAGTATACAAAAAATAGTAAATCTCAGCAATAAGAAAATGAACAACCCAATTAAAATGTATGAAAATTAAAGATATCTCACTAATTGCATAGAAATACCAAAAGAAAAATACAAAATGTGCTCAGTTTTTTTTTTTTTTTTTTTTTTTTTTTGAGACAGCTTCTCAGTCTATCACCCAGGCTGGAGTGCAGTGGTGCCATCACAGCTCACTGCAGTCTTGACCTCCTGGGTTGAAGAGATTCTCCCATTTCAGCTTCCCAAGTATTTGGGACCACAGGTGCACACCATACTTGGCTAGTTTTTGTTTGTTTGTTTTGTTTTATTTTTGGTAGAGACAGGGTTTCACCATGTTGTCCAGTTAATATCATTTTTTATTATAAAAACACCCATTAAAACAACAAAGAGATGCCACTACATCTATTAGAATGGCCAAAATTAAGAAATAAACATTGCTAATTTCTGGTTAAAATGCAGAGCAAGAAGAATTCTCATTCATTGCTGATAAAAACACAAAATGGTGCAGCCACTTTAGAAGCTTATCATGTGATCCAGCAATTTCACTGTCAACATTTTTGAAAACTTATGTCCACATGAACCTGTATTCAAATATATGTAGAAGTTGTACTTATAATTGTTATGGATGGAAACAACCAAGATATCTTTCAATAGGTGAGTGAACACAGTGGTAAATCCATATAGTGTAATATTATTCAACATTGGGAATGAATGAATGACCTATTAGGTAAAAACAAAGATTAATTTTAAATTATTTCTTCTAGATGAAGAAAGCTAATCTGAAATGGCTTCATAATGTATGATTATATTTATGTAACATTACAAGAAAGGAAGAACTGTAGAGATAGTAACACAAAAGTTGTTTCCAGGAGTTCAGCAATTGGGGAAAATTGAATAAGTAAAGCATAGGAGCCTTTTGTTTTAGCGATAGTGAAACAATTCTGTACGATACTCTAATGGTGTATACCATGACACTGTGCATTTGTCAAAATGTGTAAAACTTTGTAGCAGAAAGAGTGAATTTGATATCTCAAAGTTACAAAAAAATGTATCATTTAGTACAGCTGTTCCCAACCTTTTTGGCAGCAGGGACCAGTTTTCGTGGAAGACAATTTTTCTACCTACAGGAAGGATTGGGGGTTCTGGGGATGAAACTGTCCCACCTCAGATCATCAGGCATTAGTTAGATTCTCATACGGAGGGCACAATGTAGATCTCTCATATGCGCAGTTCATGATAGGGGTCGCGCTTCTGTGAGAATCTAATGCTGCTGCTGGTCTAACAGGAGGCAGAGTTCAGGCAGTAATGCTCACTCACCTGCTGCCCACCTTTTGCTGTATGGCCCAGTTCCTAACAGGCCATGGCCATAGCTGTCCATGGCCCAGAGGCTGGGGAACCTTGAATTAGAATGTTAGCTGGGACAAAAGAAGGTAACACTATTTTTTAGATATATGCCATAACTTCACGTAAGGGAATGCTGACCTAATTAGCTCTAGAAATGAATGGAGTCTGTAAGACTAAAGGAAAAAAATGTGCATAAACACCATGTTCTAGTTAATAAAGTTTCCCACAGGGGTATGTGTTAAAAGTTCTACACTACTACATATGTACACTGGAACTGAACAGTTCATTAATGACAGGATGATAGGCACCAGGTTTCTCACTTTTGGAGTGGGAGGTTATAGGCAAGCAAGGGATAAGGCTAGAATGATCTTTGGATAATGAATTAGAGTTGATCAACTTATGTCATGAATTAGAGTTGATCAACTTATGTAGAGTTTAATATAGATACAGATGGTTACATGTAGAAATATACATACACACATACATACACAATAGTCATATAAACACGTTTCCTTGCACTGTCAGCTTAGAAGGTCTGGAAGCAATGACACTCTAGTAGCAATGAACACACCTAACACCTACATCTTGGCTTCTAAAACAATTTTTCTACTAAAGAAACCATGACTCCTGGAGAAATGGCTGATTCTAAGACTGAGTCAAGAAATATACAAGATGAACCTGGAGCATCCTGCAGTGCCAGAAAATAAGGAAGTTCAAAAAATGCACAATGAGGGGCCAAGATGGCTGACTAGAAACAGCTGCAGTTGGAGGCCTCCACTGAGAAGAACAAAAACAATGAATACTGCACCAGCAACTGATAGAGCCAGGTTCTCTCAAAGGGACTGACTAGGCAGTTGGCACGACTCGTGGAGAGTGAGAAAAAGTAGGGTGTGCAACAGCCCACCTGGGAGCCACATGGGGAAAGAGAAGCTCCCACTCCCAGCCAAAGGAGGTGGTGAGTGATCATGTTACCCTGCCTGGGAAACTACACTTTTTCTATGGATCTGTGTAACCTGCAGATCATGAGATCCCCTTCATGAGCCCACACCACTAAGGCCTTGGGTCCCAAGCACAGAACTGAGCAGATTCTCAGTGGCCACTTGGTGGGAGACTACCGAGTTCCTGGGGGGAAGGACAGCCATCATCACTGTGGCTGCCTGCTGCCTAAGACAACAGAGATTCCAGCTGGTGGGGTGGCTGCATCACTGCAGCTCTAGTCTGCTATTTTTCCCTGGCCAGTGCCCCCGGGGAAACTGGATGGTTTGGACCCAGGAGGAATTCCCTATAGCACAACACAGTGGCTGTGGCAGATCGTGGCCAGACTGCCTCCTTATTCCAGACCCTGACCCATCTCTCCTCATTGGGCAGGGTCTCCCTGCAGGAATTTCAGCAACTCCAGCCAAAGTTTTAAGGATAGAACTCTGATCTCCCTGGGACTGAGCATCTGTGGGAAGGGATGACCACAGTCTCCATGGATCAGCACACTTAGTCTTCCCCACACTGAGGAAGCCAGGCAGTATGGATGAGTAGTACGGTCCCATCAGACTAACAGTAGACCTCTCAGCAGAAAGCCTACAAGCCGGAAGAGATCGAGGGCCAATATTCAACATTCTTAAATAAAACAAATTTCAACCCAGAATTTCATATCCAGCCAAACTATGCTTTGTAAATGAAGGAGAAATAAAATCCTTTTCAGACAAGTGAATGCTAAGGGAATTCATCACCACCCGGCCTGCCTTGCAAGAGCTACTGAAGGAAGTAGTAAATATGGAAAGGAAAAACTGTTTTCAGTCACTGCAAAAACAAACTGAAATACAAAAGCCAATGATATCATAAAGAAACCACATCAATAAGTCTGAAAAATAACCAGCTAGCATCATGATGACAGGATCAAATTCACACATAACAATATTAACCTTAAATGTAAATGAGCTAAGTGCCCCTATTAAAAGACACAGAATGGCCCCGTAGATAGAGTCAAGACCCATTAGTGTGCTGAATTCAAGAGACCCATCTTACATGCAAAGACACATATCAGCTCAAAATAAAATTATGGAGAAAATTAACCAAGCAAATGGAAAGCAGAAAAAAGCAGGAGTTTGCAATCCTAGTTTCTGACAAAAAAGATTTTAAATCAACAAAGATGATAGAAGAAAAAGAAGGCCATTACATAATGGTAAAGGGATCAATTCAACAAGAAGAGCTAAGTTTCTTAAATATATATGCACCCAATACAGGAACACCCAGATTCATAAAACAAGTTCTTACAGACGTACAAAGAGACTTAAACTCCTACACAATAATAGTGAGAGACTTTAATACTCCACTGCCAATATTAAACAGATCATTGAGACAGAAAATTAACAAAGATACTCTGGACTTGAACTCAGCTCTGGATCAAGTGGATCTAATAGATAGCTACAGAACTCTCCACCCCAAAACAACAGAATTTACATTCTTCTCGGCGCCACATGGAACTTACTCTAAAATCAGTCACATAATTGGAAGTAAAACACTCCTCAGTAAATACAAAAGAATGGAAATCAAAACAAATGGTCTCTCAGACCACAGCACAATCAAATTAGAACTCTAGATTAAGAAACTCACTCAAAACCACACAACTGCATGGAAATTGGACAACCTGTTCCTGAATGACTCCTTGGTAAATAATAAAATTAAGACGGAAATCAAGAAGTTCTTTGAAACCAATGAGAACAAAGAGACAACATACCAGAATCTCTGGGACACAGCTAAAGGCACATGAAGAGGGAAATTTATGGCACTAAATGCCCACATCAAAAAGCTAGAAAGATCTCAAATCAACAGCCTAACATCACAACTAAAAGAACTAGAGAATCAAGAGTAAAAAAACCCCAAAGCTAGCAGAAGATAAGACATAATCAAGATCAGAGTGACACTGAAGGAGAGAGAGACACGAAAAATCCCTTCAAAAATCAAAGAATCCAGAGGCTGGTTTTATGAAAAGATTAATAAAATAGACCACCAGCTAGACTAATAAAGAAGAAAAGAGAGAAGAATCAAATAGACATGATAAAAAATGATAAAGGGGATATCACCACTGACCTCACAGAAATATAAACAACAATCAGAGAATACTATAACCACCTCTATGCAAATAAACTAGAAAATCTAGCAGGAATGGACAAATTCCTGGAAACAGACACCCTTCCAAGACTGAACCAGGAAGAAGTTGAATCCATGAATAGACCAATAACAAGTTCTGAAATTGAGGCAGTAATAAATAGCCTACCAACCAAAAAAGCCCAGGGACCAGATGGATTTACAGCTGAATTCTATCAAGAGATACGACGAGGAGCTGGTACCAGTTCTTCTGAGACTATTCCAAACAACTGAAAAGGAGGGGCTTCTCCTTAACTCATTTTATGAGGCCAGCATCATCCTGATACCAAAACTTGGGAGAGATACAACAAAAAACAAAACTTCAGGCTAATATCCCTGATAAATATAGATGCAAAAATCTTCAATAAAATACTGGCAAACTGAATTCAGCAGCAAATCAAAAAGAGGATTCACCACGATCAAGTTGGCTTCATCTCCAGGATGTAAGGCTGGCTCAACATATGCAAATCAATAAACTTAATTCATCACATAAACATGAACAAAAGACAAAAACCACATGATTGTCTCAGTAGATGCAGAAAAGGCCTTCAAAAAAAATTCAACATTCCTTCATGTTAAAATATCTCAATAAACTAAGTATTGATGGAACATACCTCAAAATAATAAGAATCTTTCATGACAAACCCACAGCCAATATCAAACTCACTGGGCAAAAACTGGAAACATTCCTTTGAAAACCAGCACAAGACAAGCATGCCCTCTTACCACTCCTATTCAACATAGTGCTGGAAGTTCTGACCAGGATAATCAGGCAATAGAAAAAAATAAAGTGTATTCAAGAAGGAAAAGAGGAAATCATACTATCTCTGTTTGCAGATGACATGATCCTGTATCTAGAAAACCCAGTTGTCTTAGCCCAAAAGCTTCTTAAGCTCATAAATAACTTCAGCAAAGTGTCAGCATATGAAATCAATGTGCAAAAATTGCAAATTTTTCTACACACCAATAATAAATATGCAGAGAGTCAAATCATGAAGGAACTTCCATTCACAACTGCTAAAAAGAGCATAAGGTACTCAGGAATACAGCTAACATGGGAAGTGAAGGACCTCTTCAAGGAGAATTACAAACCACTACTCAAATAAGAGAAGACACAAACAAGTGTAAAACCATTCCGTGCTCATGGATAGAAAGAATAAATATTGTGAAAATGGCCGCACTGCCCAAAGTAATTTATAGATTCAATGCTATTCATTACACTACCACTGACATTTTTCATAGAATTAGAAAAAACTACATTAAAGTTAATATGGAATAAAAAATGAGTCTGTATTATCTAGGCAATCCTAAGCAAAAAGAACAAACCTGGAGGCATCATGCTACCTGACCTCAAACTATACTACAAGGTAACAGTAACCAAAACAGCATGGTATAAAACCAGACACATAAACTAATGGAACCAAATAGAGATCTCAGAAAAAAGTCCACACATCTACAACCATCTGATCTTTGAAAAACCTGACAAAAACAAGCAATGGGGAAACGATTCTCTATTTAAATGGTATTGGGAAAGTGGCTAGCCATATAAAGAAAATTGAAACCTGACCCGTTCCTTACACCTTATACAAAAATTAACTCAAGATGGATTAAAGACTTTAATAACCACAACTATAAAAATCCCTATGAGAAAATCTAGGCAATACCATTCAGGACATAGGCATGGGCAAAGATTTCATGACATAAACATCAAAAGCAACTGCAACAAAAGCAAAATTTGACAAATAGATCTAATTAAAGAGCTTCTGCACAGAACAAAGAACTATCATCAGAGTGAACAGACAACCTACAGAATGGAAGAAAATTTTTGCAATCTATCCATCTGACAAAGGTCTAATATCTAGAATTTACAAGGAACTTAAATTTACAAGAAAACAACTCCATTAAAAAGTGGGCAAAGGACATGAACAGACAATTCTAAGAGGAGACCTTTATGTGGACAACAAACTTATGAAAAAAAGCTCAACATCACTGATCCTTAGAAAAATGCAAATCAAAACCACAATGAAATACCATCTCACGCCAGTCAGAATGGCGATTATTAAAAAGTCAAGAAATAACAGATGATGACGAGGTTGTGGAGAAATAGGAATGCTTTTACACTGTTGGTGAGAGTGTAAATTAGTTCAACCTTTTGGAAGACAGTGTGGCGGTTCCTCAAAGACCTAGAACCAGAAATACCATTTCACCCAGCAATCTCATCACTGGGTATATACTCAAAGGAATACAAATCTTTCTATTATAAAGATAATGCACACATATGTTAATTGCAGCACTATTCACAATAGCAAAGACATGGAATCAACCCAAATGCCCATCAATGATAAACTGGATGAAGAAAATATGGTACATATACACCATGCAATACTATGCAGCCATAAAAAAAATGAGATGATGTCCTTTTCAGGGACATGGATGGATTTGATAGCCATTATTTTCAGCAAACTAACACAGGAACAGAAAATCAAACACTGCACATCCTCACTTATAAGTGGAAATGGAACAATGAGAACACATAGACACAGGGAGGGGAACAACACACACTGGGGTCTGTCAGTGGAGTGGTGGGAGAGGGAGCATCAGGATAAATAGCTAAATAGCTAATGCATGTGGAGTTTGATAGCAAGGTGATGGGTTGATAGGTTCAGCAAACCACCATGGCATATGTTTACCTATGTAACAAACCTGTACACACAAACACACACACTCATGTGGGTATGTCAAACACACAGAATGTAACTGAAAGAGTTCTCAATGTCCAAAAGTAAAACTATTTGACCATAAAAATTAATAGAATAGCATTGAATTATAGCTTGAACTATACATACATATCCATGAGTTAATATAAATAAAACAATGCAGAAGAAATAAGTCTCATATGCCAAATAATTTCAAAGAATTTCAGATAATTTATGTAGGTAGCCTCAAGGAGAAGCAGCATACTGATTTGTACTTCCAAAGTGTGGGCAAAGTGGAATGACTTCCTTCTAAAGAGCATAGTATGGACTGGGCACAGTGGCTCGTGCCTGTAATCCCAGCACTTTGGGAGGCCGAGGTGGGCGGATCACCAGGTCAGGATATCGAGACCAGCCTGGCCAACATGGTGAAACCTCATCTCTACTAAAGATACAAAAAAAAAAAAAAAAAGCTGGGTGTGGTGGCGTGTGCTGGTAGGCCCAGCTGCTCAGGAGGCTGAGGCGGGAGATACGTTTGAACCCAGCAGGTGGAGGTTGCAGTGAGCGGAGATCACACCACTGCACTCCAACCTGGCTGAAAGAGCAAGACTCCATCTCAAAAAAAAAATAAAATAAAAAAATAAAATAAAAATTTTAAAAAAGATCACAGTATGGAGAGAGGGAAAAAGTTTGCAATGTAGAACCTGACAAACATGACTTCTTCAAGGTTCTCAATTTCTCAATGTTTATATTGATAGTCATAAGTCATGTTCATAGTATGTACTGTTGCTATGATATAATGAGAATGGGAGATTATCTCTGTGCTACTCCTCCCAAAAACTCATAATCCTATTATAATCATAATAGAAACATTTGGTAGGTCCCAATTACTAGATGCTCTACAAAATATCTGAAAAGTACTGCCCCAAACTGTCATCAAAAATAAAGACAACCTAAGAAACTATCAGACTCAATAGGAGCTTAAGGAGACATGATGACTGAATGTGATGTAATATTCTGGATAAGACACTTCAATTAAAAATATATAAAAATAAATCTGAATAAAGTACATGTTTTATTTAGTACCAATATATTGGTCATTGATTAAGTCAGATTATATTAATGTGAGATGTTAAAAATAAGGGAAACTCAATGTGAGGTACACAGAAACTACAATTTTCACAACTTTTCTGTAAATCTAATATTCTAAAGTGAGTATTACGATATTTAAAGGAATAAAAGACTAGGTCCTCCAAATCACGAGCAAGCTCTAGTTACTTATATTGTGCGTGCATAAAGAATATTATTTTTTACTTAAGTGAAGTAATTCTCCAACACTTCTGTGGTCTAATCAATGAGGTTACATCCTGTTCTGCTTCATGGCTACAGCAGTCTGACAGCCACAAAGTCTACCCCATAATTTAGGAAAGTAAGTCTAGAAAGATTAAAGTAATCACCCTCACCCCTAAGATTTAATGATGCTCAATAAAGATATAAGGGAAATTCATAAAAGAGGACATTACCACAGTTAGCCAATATTATATGAATCTTTAACTGCAGAAAACAAATGCTTTTTCAAAACATAGTTATTAAGATTGCAGTCCTGCTGGTAAATGTTATACTCAGCAAACATGAGAGGTGATATTTCTTTTCCACTGGACACTGAAGTCACCAATACCTTAATTCTATTTGCTAAAGATACTGCCTTTAGTATAAAAACAGGGATACCAATACTGAAACATTCATTTTCAGGTTCCAAAATACTCTTCTCATTACATAATATGAGTTTTTGAGAGTTGGGTTATAATACATAACTCAGAATAAACAAAATAAAGGAATATGTGGCACTGGTAAATATACTTTCTACATAAAGAGAAGTCAATTCACTTAACCTTGAAATATCAATAAGATTGAATTCTCGTTGTAATCCTATACTCTAACATTATTTGTAACTGAAAACCATGAAAACTAGCAATACTTATTTTTATAGCAGAATAGAAACAAAAATATTAAAACTGAAGAAATTAGAATCAATGTTTACTTCATATAGTGAAGAAACAGATGAACCTAGATGTATAACATAAAGTCTTTTATCTTAGAGTGGTAGACAATGGCATATTTCATAATAATCTCTATTGCATCTAAAGGAAAGGGTAACAGTATTTTTGTATTAAGAATAAAAATCTTTTACAGTGCCTTCCCTGGGGACAAGGTTTTAAGATTTTCTTTTCCTAGTTGTATGCTAACCCTCTTAAAATCATAGCAGATACAATCAGTTTTTGAAATGCCCTTTATAACTGTCAAAGTAGATAAAATTACAGATTTGTTGGATCTCTAGTGTGATGTCATAAAATCCCATTTGCTCCAGCAAGAGTTATTATCTGTCTTTTTTGACAGCGTGTTTCACATGATCAGTAAGAGGATCATAGGAATAGTTAAATGGACATTTAGAAATAAAAATATCCTTGAATTTTAGTAGGAAATCTATGAGAATCTAAGAACCATGCTAAGAAGATTTTTTTTAGGGTCCTATAAGAATTTATTTTAACAATAAATGTTTTAAAAGTATGAACAGAAATACCAATTTTTGTATTCACATATTTGACATTGTGGCAATTTACTATCTTTACATATCTCCATTTGATTGTCAAGTTTATGTAAAAGTTTTTGAGTTAAATATTATATTTTCATAGCATTGTGCATATGCAGGTAAGATTATACCATGATAGATTTATTCATTCATTCAACTGACAATATCAAGCCAATTTTGGCCTTTTAAAAAGAATGATGTTATAGACATTCATTCTAATGTTATGTACATGTCATGTATATTGGTTCTAATGCACACATGATAAATTTTATCCAGTGCGTAGCCCCAGCAGTGAAAATACAGGGTCATTAAATGTGTGCCTTAAAATCGATTAATCTTATTGTTTTACAAAACCATAATGTAATTAGGTTTAGCAGTATCAAAATATATAAAAGTTCCAATTATGCCATATTATTGCCATTACTTGGTACTGTTAAACTTTATAAAATTTACCAATTTTGTTGGTATATAATAGTGTATATTCACCATATAAGTTTGCATTTTCCTGATAACTAATGAGGGTTAGAAAGTCAAGCAACTTTTCGTACCTTAGTTTGGCCTTTTGGTCAGCCTTATTTGTGAAGTTTCTTTGAAATTATTTTACTCATAAAATAATTTTGTGAGTAAAATATTTATTAAATTATTTTACTCATAAAATAATTGTATGTCCTTTCATAAATTGATTTGTAGTTCTTTATATATTCTATTTTATTTTCTTAATACATTTCATTTTGTAGATTTAAGATATACAACATAAAATATTCATATACATGTATGTGTATTTATATTGCGATCTCATGTTGAATATAAACATTTTTAAAGGGTCAAGTACATGGAGATAGGTAACAAAATAGTTGTTAGGGTCAGAGTAGAGGAAGAAAATGGGAGAATGTAGATCAAATTATGTATTAATAACAATAATTTTCATGTTATGGATTAGATGTTTGACTTGTTCATCCCACGTATTTGCTGCCTTGAATCCTTTGACCTATATTCACCCATTTTCTCCCCTCTACTCTGACCCTAATAACAACTGATTTTTTTCTCTATGTAATTGACCTTTTAAAAATGTCAACATGTTTAGATTCAACATATGAAATCATGTCTTATTTTTCTTTCTATATCTGGCTTATTTTATTTAGCCTAATGTCCTTCTGGTCTATTCACGTTGTGACAAATAGTAGGATTTTCTCTTTTTTTAAGGCTGGAAGATATTCCATTGCATATGCAGTATATATCTCCATTTCTTTATCCATTTATCCATGGGTACATACCTATATTGTTTCCATATTTTGACTACTGTGAATAAGGTTGCAATGAACATGAGAGTGCAAATACCTTTACAAGGTGTTGATTTCATTTTCTTTGAGTATGTACCCAGAAGAGGGATTTCTAGGTCTTATGGCGGTTCTATTTTTAATTTTTTAGGACATTACATGCTGTTTTCTATAATGGCTGCACCAATCTACATTCCCAGCAACAGTGTATAAGAGTTCCTTTTTCTCCATACCATCGCCAATACTTCTTATGTCTTGATTTTTGGCAACAGCTATGCTAGGAAGTGTGAGATGGTATCTTATAGTGGCTTTAATTTGCATTTATCTGATGATTAGTGATGCTGAGCACATTTTTACATATCTGTTGGAGATTTTAATGTCATCTTTGAAACAATGTCTATTCAAGTTTTTGGTTCATTTTAAAATTAGGTTATGCATTTTCTTGCTATTGAGTTGTAAGCATCCTTTAAAAACTTTGGATATTAATTCCTTATGTAGATATATGGCTTTCAAATATTTTTTCCTCAATCTGTACGTTGCCTTTCATTTTGTTAATTGTTTCCTTTCCTGTGCAGAAGCTTTTTAGGTTGATGTAGTATCACTTATTTATTTTGGCTTTTCTAGTCTGAACTTCTGGTGTGATTTCTAAGAAATCATTGCCAAGACGAATGTCAGGAGTTTTCCCTCTGTGTTTTCTTCTAAAATTCTATGGTTTCAAATCTTATATTCATTCTTATATCCATTTTGAGTTTATTTTGGTGTATGGCATAACATAAAGGTCCAATTTTATTCTTTAGCATGTGAAAATTCAGTTTCCCCAGCAACATTTATTGAGGAGACTATTCTTTCCTCATTGTGTCTTTTTGGTGCTCTTGTCAAAAATTAGTTGAGCATATGTATGTTTAGATTTATTTCTAGGATTTCTGTTCTGTTCCCCTGGTCTATGTGTCTATTTTTATAGCAGTATTATACTTTTTGATTACCATAGCTTTGGAATATAATTTTAAATCAAGAAGTATGATTCTTCTAAATTTGCTTTTTTTCCTTCAGAATTGCCATGGCTATTTGAAGTCTTTTGTGGTTTTACACATATTTTACAATTGTTTTATCTATTTCTGTGAGGAATGCCATTTGGATTTGGATAGGAATTGCTTTGAATCAATATATTGCTCTATGTAATATGGACATTCTTCCAATCCATTAGCATGAAATACCTTTCCATTCATTTTGTCTGCTTTGATATCTGTCATCCATGTTTTATAGTTTTTAATGTATGGGTCTTCAAATTCATTGGTTAAATTTACTTCTAAGTATTTTATTTTATTTTTGATGCTATCTTAAATGGAGTTGTTTTCTTGATTTTTTTGGGGGGGGGGTCAGGTCATTATTTGTGTATAGAAATTTTACTAATTTTTGCTTGTTGATTTTGTATTCTGCAAATTTACTGAATTCACTTATTATATCTAACAGGTTTTTTGGTGAAATATTCAGGGTTTTCTACACACAGGATTTATGTCATCATCAAATAGAACTAATTGTACATTTTCCTTTCCAATAAGGATTTTTTTTTGTTTCTTTTTCTTGTCTACCTGCTCCTGGTAGTTCTTCCAGTACTATGTTGAATAGAAGTGGTGAGAGTGGGCATCTTTGCCTTGTACCAGATCTTAGAGGGAAAACTGAAAGTTTCCCCTCATTGATTATGATGTTAGCTCTGGGTGTTTCATGAATGACTTTATTACGTTGAGAATACTTTTATTTTATACTTAGCGTTAAGTTATTTTACCAAGAACAGATGTTGAAATTTCTCAAATGCGCTTTCTGCATAAATTGATAAGATCATGTGTTTTTTTTTTTTTAGTCTGTTAATGTAATACATCACACTGATTGATTTACATATGTTAAACCAGCCTTGCATGTGAGGAATAAATTTCATTTGATCACGTTGTATAATATTTTTAATGTGTTGTTGGATGCAGTTTGCTAATATTTTATTAAAGATTTTTGCTTCAGTGTGCCTCAGAAATATTGGCTTATGTATTTTTTCTTTTCTTGTGTTGTTTTTACATATCTCATGTATCAAGGTGATGCTGGCCACGTACAATGTGTTAGCAAGTATTCTTTCCAGGTCTATTTCTTGGAAGAATGTAAGAAAATATCAGTATTAACCCTTATTCGAAAATTTTGCTGAATTCAGTGTGAAGCTGATAGTGACAGGAGACAGACAAATTCCCAGGCAGAGACAGATCCCCGCTTAAACTTGACCTTCAAGCCAAGGACAATATGAAGCCTGAAAACCAAACTACTAGCTCTGAACAGAGTCCGTGGACTGGAGTGAGAATTTCCGTAACTGTTTGCCCACTCTTTCCCTATTGTTTTTTTCTGAATAATGCTTTTTAATCAATCGAATGTTGCTTTCTCCAAGACTACCTACAGCCCACACTTCCTCATCCCAAGCCCATAAAAAAACCCAGATTCAGCCTCACAGATGGCTAGCCACTTTTGGGCCCCCTCTTGCTGTGAATAGCTTTTCTTTCACACAATAAAATTATATTCTGCCTTACTCACGCTCTGGTGTTGACATACCTTATTCCTATTGGTCACAGGACAAGAACCTGTAACTTGCTGAACTGTGGGAGCAAAAAGAGCTGTAACGCCCCCTGTAACACTCCTGCTTCCCCAGCTGTAGGCAGGGGGAATAAAAAAGCTGTAACACTGTTTCCCACACATTGAAAAACAGGAAAGAAGCCACTGGGCACCACTCTCTCCTGCTGAGCAACAGGAGTGAAGAAGTGAAGCCACTGGACGCCACTCCTTCCCACTAACTGAACTGTGGCAGCAGAAAAGCCACAAGAAAGCCATCTGGTCCTGAGCTTATTTTCCTGAGAGATTTTAATCACTACTTTAAACTTTTTGGTTTTTATTAGTATGTTAAGTCTTTCCTTTGCCTTCTTATTCAACCTTAGTATGTTGTATTCTTCTAGAAATTAATCGGTGTTCTCTAGGTTCCAAAATTGTTGGCATATAACTGTTCATAATCTTTTATAATTATTATTTTTTTTCCTGAGGCATCTGCTGTAATGATTACACTTTCATATCTGATTTTATATATTTGAGTCTTCTCTCTTTTTTCTTAGTGTGGCTAAATGTTTCTTGATATTTTTTTTTAATCTAGTTTTGACTTTTTTCCTGTGGTTTTTCTATTTTCTATTTTATTATTTCTGTCCTGTTATTTATTCTTTTCTTCTTTCTGCTCTGTGTTTCATTTGTCCATTTTCTAGTTTCTTCTGGCATAATTTCAGCCTATGTATTTGGAATCTTACTTTTATTTTTAATGTAGGTATTTATTGGTATACATTTCCTTCTTAAAACTGCTTTGACTGCATCCCATAGTTTTTGGTGTGTTGTGTTTCCTTTGTTATGTGACCTGAGAGATTTTTTAATATCCTTTTGATTGCTTCTTTCATTGTTCACATGCATGTTTCATTTCCACATATTTAAAAATATCTTCTATTATTAATTTTTAGTTTCATGCCATTGCGGTTAGAAATAGTACTTGATATTTTGATTATCATAACTTGGCTAAGACATGTTTTATGGCCTACCAGATAACCTGTTTTGGAGAATATTCCATGAACACTAAAAAAGAATGTGCATTCTGCTGCTGTTACATGGACAATTCTGTATATATCTATTAGGTCCATTTTGTCAAAAATGCATTTCCAGAATTCTAAACTGGCAGAAGTCAAAGATGAAGAGAGAATTTTACAAGCAGCAAGAGAAAAAGGTTAAGTCATATATAAATGAATCCCCATTAGAATATCAGCAGATACCTTGTAGTCCAGGAGAGAATAGGATAATATATTTAAGTGCTGAAAGAGAAAAGAAATCTTTCAGACAATAACACTATACCCAACAAAGCTGGCCTTCAGAAATGAAGGAGAAAAAATTCTATCCCAGGAGAGCAAATGTTGAGGTAGTTCATCATCACTAGTCCTGCTTAATAAACTTAAAAAGTTTTCCATGTGAAAACAAAAGAACACTAATTACTAACATAAAAACATATGAAAGCATAAAATATATTGACAAAGGTAAATGCTGCTGTTATATGGAAATAAATTTCTAAAGAATTCCTTAGAAATTTATTTCCATAAGTTGGGCGCAGTGGCTCACGGCTGTAATCCCAGCACTTTGGGAGACCCAGATGGGCGGATCACTTGAGATCAGGAGTTCAAGAATAGCCTGGCCAAAATGGTGAAACTCCCTCTCTACTAAAAAAAAAAACAAAGAACTAGCAGGGTGTGGTGGCACACACCTGTAATCCCAGCTACTCGGGAGGCTGAGACAAGGGAATTGCTTGAACCTGGGAGGCACAGGTTGTGGACAGCCACTGCACTCTAGTCTGGGTGAAAAGGCGAGACTCTGTCTCAAAAAATCTTATTTTCATGTAACAGCAGCATTTATTTTTGTCAATAACTTTATTTTCTTATTAATTTTTAAACTTGTTTCTCTGTTCATTGTTGAAAGTGGGATATTGAAGTCCCCTGCTATTCCTATATTTCCATCTATTTCTTTCATGCCCATTCACACTTGCTTTACATATTTGGGTGAATCAATGTTTACTACTTACTTATATATTTATCATTGCAAACAATTATATGTTTATAACAATTATACATTTATAACTGTTATAATGTATAACATGTATGTTATATAACAATATAATAAAATATGTTATATAACATAACATAAAATGTTATGTTATAATACGTTATAGAATGTTATAACATAAAACATATGTTATAATGCAATATGACATAACATAATATATAGTTATATATAATATATAACATGAAGTAACATAACATGTTATAATGTAATATAACAATATATAACATAATGCTATAACATAACGTGTTATATATGTAATATATAATTTATAGTATATTTATAATTTATATTATATATGTTATATATGTAATATATATGTAATATACATATATACTATATGTCATATATAATATTATATATTATATAAATAATATAAATATTATATAATTATATATAGTTGTTATGCCCTCTGATGAATTAACCCCTTTGTCATTAAATGACCCCCACTGTCTCATATCACAATTTTGACTTGAAGCATATTTTATCGCATGTAAATCTAGCCATTTGTGCTCTCTTTTGTTTACCATTTACGTGGAATATCATCTAACTGTTCACTTTCAGCCTATGTGTGTCATGAAGGCTAAAGTAGGTCTCTTGTAGATATTACATAGTTAGATTCTATTTTTCATCTGTTTAGCCACACTATGCCTTTGGATTGGAGATGGGTAAGAACTTAACTACTACAATTTTGTTAGGTTTTCTGGTTGTTCTGTTAAATCATGTGTTTCTTTCTTCCTCTTGTCACTTATCTTGGTGATTTAGTGTTTTTCTGTAGTACTAAGTTTTGATTCATTTGTCTCTATTATTTGTGTATCTGCTGTAGGTTTCTTGCTTGTGGTTGTCAGTGAAGTTTACATAAAACATGTTATAGTTACAAGTGACTATTTTACACTTATAACAACTTAACTTTGATTGTGTATCAAAAGCCTAGACTTTTACCCTCCCACCTACAATTTATATTTTTGACATCATAATTTATATCATTTTATATATTTCTTATTTTAGGTATTATTATAGTTTTGACTTGTAACCTTCATATTAGATACATATATATGATTTATAGGCCACCATAACAGTATCAGAGCATTCTGAATTTGACTATATATTTACTTTTATCTGTAAATTTTATGCTTTTATGTTTTTCAGTTAGTAATTACTGTTCTTTTGTTTTCACTTGAAAAACGTTTTAAAGCATTTCTTGTAAAGCAGGTCAAGTGGTGAATTCCCTCAGCTTTTCTTGTCTGGGAAAAACTTTCTCCTTCATTTCTGAAGACCAGCTTTTTGGGTATAGTGTTCATGTCAGAAATATGTATATTTTTTCTTTTAGCACTTAAATATACCATCCTATTCTCTCCTAGCCTACAAGGTTTCTGCTGATATTCTAATGTGTATTCACTTACATGTGACTTAACCTTTTACTCTTGCTGCTTTTAAAATTCTCTCTTCGTCTTTGACTTTTGACAGTTTAATTATAGTGTGCTTTGGAGAAAGCTTCTTTGGGTTGAGTCTGTTTATTGATATTTGAGTTGCTTGGATCTAGATGTTCACATCTCTTCTAAGACTTGGGAAGTTTTGAGAAAATATTGTGTTAAAAAATCTTTCTGTTTCTATCTTAATCTCCTCTCTTTCTAAAACTCCCATAATGGAAAAGTTTGTTCACTTAATAATGTCGCATGAGTCCTGAAGATTGTCTTCGCTCTTTTTCATTAATTTTTTTCTCTTTTTGTCTCTTACTGGGTATTTCAAAAGACCCATCTTCAAGTTTAGAGATTATTTCTTCTGCTTGATCTAGTCCGCTATTCAAGCTCTCCATAATATTTTTATTTTGATTCATTGAATTCTTTAGCTTCATGATTTCCGTTTGACTCCTTTTAGAAAAACTTGTCTCTGTTGAGGTTTTCATTCAGATCATGATTTTTTTTTTTCAGATTTTGTTGAATTCTCTATCTGTATTCTCTTGTATCTCATTGAGTTTTTTTAAACACTATTATTTTCAATTCCCTCTCCGGCAATTCCTTTTTTTATTTTTATTTTCCTTTGGATCAGTTCTAGAGAATAATTGTGTTCCTTTGGTGGCGTCATGTTTCCTTGTTCTGTCATGTTTCACGTGTCCCTGTATTAATATTCATGCCTCTGGTGGAATAATCACCTCTTTGAAACTTTACAGAGTGACTTTCATAGGGAAAGAGCTTTACCTGCAAATGTGTCTTACTGTGCTGGTTGGGAAGTGTGTAGTGGCTCTGGTTCTGAATGGATGCAGCAGTGTAGCCTCTGTGCAGATTCTTTAGGCATAATCAATGTCAGCAATGACTATGGGTGCCTCAGTGGCCTAAGATGTAGGAGTTTGTAGCAGTGGTGGTGACAGTGTAGATTGTTAGGGTCCTCGGTGGCAAGCGCTCTTGGGATTCTCCTGTCTTCATTTTCCCCACATATGGAGTCTTAACTGAAAGGATCCTTCTTAGTGTTAGGTCTGATATAGCTCACAAGCAGCTGTAGCAGCATGGGGTTTTAGGATGTAGATGCTCAGAGTGCTTATGGAGCAGGGGTTTGGGGCTCAGCATCTCACAAATCTGTTGTGGCATCTGAGTTTGGGGGTTCAGGTTTACTCTCTGAAGCAGGGTTGCATTCAGAATGCTCACAAAAGCAGAGTCTGTGACTCTGAGCCACCTCCAAGCAGCTCAGGCCCAGGAGGCTGGATTGCCACTGTGATTCTGACCATAGGGGACAGAGCACAAAATTGCCTTGGTACAAGGAAGAAGAAGGAATGCTCTCTAGATTTTGGCCCAGGGAGCAGATGCAATTCAGAAATGTTAGCTAATACGGCACAGTGGCAACTGAGGCCTCAGGGCATGAAGCCTTATGTAGTGGTGACTCTGGATCCCGGGATTATGGGACATGACAGTATCCCAGATTCTGTAAGGCCAGGTGCAGTGGCAGTAAGGAAAACAGAATAGTGGAACACAGCTATTGCTTGGACCCAGGGGAGCAGGGAGCAACACAATGATGCCAGTTTCAGAGAGGCAGAGTACTAGTTATCTGGCCTGTAGGACATGGTGTCTGAGCTCAGACAACACTCTGTTTCCCTTGGACATGAGGAGCCACTTCGGCTTAGCCCTGGGAAATATGTCTGCTTAGCCCGGCCAAGGTACTGATTTCCTAGCAGGTGATGTGCTGCTTCAGCTTAGGCCTAGTGGGCTTGGCTGCTCTGGAGAGAGGGCATCCCTTCAGCTCAAGCACAGGGGGTGTGACTACCTTGAGTAGCAAAGACATCATTTCCTGAGGAGGCAGGGTGTCACTTCAGCTCAGGAACCAGGGCTTGCGACTGCTCTGGAAGGCCAAGGCAACATTTCCTGGAGAGACAGTGCACTGCTTCAGCTCAGGCCCCAAGGGCAAGACACAGCAGCAATTGGGAAACACAGACGGAGTGGCTCTGTAACAGCTTGGTCCCATGGGGTGGGGTGTAGCAGCAGCTTAACTCGGAGATGGCAGGCTCCCAGACAGGAGTGGTTCAGCAGCAACGAAACCTCAGAGATGAAAGGGCACTGTGGTTAATTGCCCCCAGAGCAGGCCATACCAGCCATGAGGGGTGGAGCGCAGTGCTGGCTGTATCTCTGGTGGGAGCGCAGCTTTGGGAAATCCAGAAAGCTCCCTCAACTGAGCTTAGCACTTGTAAGGACTGCAGGAGTGCCCAGTGGTGAAGTCTGTGGATGTTCAAGGTGGTGATGGGGGATGCAAGGCTTCTTTTGGTTCCCTTTTTCCGGCAGGGAGAAGTACTTCCTGGTTCTGAGGTGATCCTCGCCAGGAGACAGGGTGGCCAAGGCAAAGTGTTTTCTTCCATTCTCTATGTGGCCATTCTGGCTTTCTATGTTGCACAGAATTTTCACTACTTCTTTGATGCAATTTTGTATCCTTCTTTAACTATTTTCATCAAAATGTAGTTTGTTCATTTCTTTGGACGTCTTTGTGTTGTTGGGTGGGGAAAAGAGGTAGGGGCATCTAGTAAGGTATATGGGTAATGTAACCTCTCTCACTACATATTATGTATACAAGTCATTATTATGCCAGGTATTTGTGTTATAAATATTTTTTAAAATTCTTTATCTTGCTTTTTAACTGCATTAATTCAGTCTTTTAATGAATAGTTTTTATTCTAGTTTAATTTATGTACCAATTCCTCTGTTATTTAGTTTGTATCGTATTTAAGAATTCTTCCCTAACCTGAGTTCATGAAGATGCTGCATCATTTGAAACAGATCTTTGTGTTTGGTAGGAGCTAGTGATCTAATTTCATTTTATTTTTTATCTGTGAACTATAATCGCCCAGACTATTCACTGAAATATCTATTCTTCCCCCACAGATAACCCAATGTTGCTCTGTAATATATCAAATGTCTATATACCTTTGGTTTACTTCAGAATTAATGGAATAAACAGGACATCCATGCTTAGCTTCAGCAATTGGCTGGTTATAGAATGCCAATATTTGAGGAAACCATGGTGTACTTTCATGGATTATGTGCAAGGAAAGTAGAGAATTGACAATACAATCATTAAGAACACTGGATCTGAAGTCAGTAAGACTGGCTTAAAATGCTGCCTCTATCATTAACTATCTGTGTGATCTTATGTAATTCATTTGTGCTTCTTGTGTTTCAGTTTCCTATTCATTGGAATAACAATAATAATAATAATAATAGTTAATATTTAAAGGGATCTTATGTGTCAGGTCCTGTTTGAAGTTTTATATACATATATATATATGTATGTATGTATGTATATATATGTATGTGTGTCTGTGTGTGTATATATACATATAGATAGATAGTTATTGAATTCTTACAACATACTGGGAAACTCTACGACTATTACATTCATTTGACAAGCCTGTCACTTTTCCATGGATATTCATTTAGTAAAGTGTAGTAGCTGGGATTCATAATCAGCTTGGCTCCAGAATCTGTATTTTTAACCACGAAGAAAAAAAGCTAAACTTTGTTCTCATAAAAGTTGCTTCAATTGGAGAATTGTTTGTTACTGCATTATAAACTACAAAACGATAGTGAATACTTTGGTCTTTCTCTAATAGTTTATATTTTAATATATAATACCATTATATTCTAATGTGTAATCCAAAAATCTGGGAATCATCTTAATTATGGTCTTGGCCCTCTTTCTCCGTACCGATTCCATCACAATATCCTGTTAATTTTAACTAATTTGAAACCATCTTTTCTACCTCTGTAGAAAAAAAATCCCATAATTTTTCATCTATACAAGTATATTCTTAAGAGTTCACACTATGGGTACCCTTTTCCCTCTTCTACTCCTCACTCTCACTCCAAAGTTAGAGTGATCTTTTAAAAATTCAGCTATCATCATGATATGTATTATCTGAGAATAACATTCTGGCCTGTTCCCATTAATTAGGAGGGAGAATACCTGTACATTAAAGAACACCATGAATGCAGATGTTTATACTGGGTAAAGAGGGATGTAATTCTGAAGGTAGGGCTGGTGGTGAAAAAGAATATTAACATTTAAACTGAGTTTAACTTTCTGTTTTGCTACCAGCTACCTATGTATCGTTGGATAAATCATTAACTCCCTCCAGTTACCTCATCTTTAAAGTGTGTACTTAGATGAGAAAATTATTAAAACACAATATTACCTTGAAATTTTCTGATTATATTTTAAGATAACTTGAAGGGAAAAAGACAACTTTGCTCATATAGGAAAACTCAGATTTGTAACTGTTTTAAACAAATGGACTATTATTTGATTTATAGAGGTAAACATGTAAGCTGAATGGCTGTTTCGTAAGATGTTGAAAGGTCAATTTAATATTCTCAAAACCAAAATCATAAGTGTACATCTTTCAACTTTAAAAAGACTAGAAATTCAATTTTGTTATATGTATATATATATTTAAATCAAGCATTCATTGAACATTTGCCACTCTCCTTTTATCCATTCTTTTGTTCTTTGTTGACATTTACAAGGGTAAATTTTCTTTTTTTCTCTTTGTCTTCAAACAAATTGTGACAACAACAAATGTGAGTATTTTTAGATGTGATTTAGAGGATAGTAGTCTATTAGATATTTGCTTCTGACCCTATCTCCAATAAAATTAAATTGATGTCATTGACAAGTAGTAGTATGTGACAGATGTGTTTATCAAGATTGTCGGTATTATTGTGGATGGCTCATGGGAGTGACAGTAGGAGTGATGGTATGAAACTGAGCCAATGAAATTGCAGCCTGCATATCAGGACAAATACCTTAACAGTACTTTAACCTCTTTGGGGAAGTCGCAATAGATCTTTTTTGTTTGTTTGTTTTGTTTTTTTAGTACATTCGAAACTTGTACCTGTCTAGTGAAGTTGGGTGGTGAAAACAGACTTATGAATCCCTTTTCATATTCACTGCTTCTCAGTTGAAACAGAGTCACAATTCTGAAACTAATTTTCTAGGAAAAATATTGGTGTTGCTTTTGATGCCTTTTATCCTTATGTGTAGTTTGGCAAAACTTTTGTTTGCTGACTTAATTATGTAACTTTTCATGACTCCATTTACTGAATTAATTACTTATTCAATTCTTTATTAATAATGAAGGAAATGTCTTCCACAGATACATTCTGGCAATGTATTAACTTGACTGCTACAGCATGTTCCACTACTTGCCATTTTATTTTTATGTGTGACTATCAGTCATTAAACGTATGTACCAACCATAAGAATTATTGTGGAAGGCAGGATAATGGTTCCCCCACACCAGTATGTCCACAACCTAATCCTAGGAACCTGTAAGTATGTTTCTTGCATAGCAAAAGAGACTTTGCAGATATAATCAAGGTTAATGACTTTGACATGGGGAGATTATCATGAATCATATCATTTTGCACCATCTAATCACATGAGTTCGTGAAAGCAAGAAACATTTCTGGGTTGTTTTCAGAGATAGAACGTTAGAGAGATGAAACATTTTTGGCTTTGAAGATGGAGGAAGTGTACCACAAACCAACGAATGCAGGCAACTTCTAAAACATAGAAAAGGCAAGAGAAGAGGTTCTTTCCTAGAGCTTCCAGTAAAGAATGCAGCCTGTAATGCCTTGATTTTAGCTCAGTGATATTCATGTCAGACTTCTAACTTACAGAGCTGAAAAATCATTTGCACTGTTTTAAGTCACTAACTTTGTGACAATTTGTTACAGCAGCAATAGAAAATTAATAAAATACGTTGTATCTTTGTTCTCATTGGTTTCAAAGATACAACATACCAGAATCTCTGGGACACATTTAAAGCAGTGTGTAGAGGGAAATTTATAGCACTAAATGCCCACAAGAGAAAGCAGGAAAGATCTAAAATTGACACCCTAACATCACAATTAAAAGAACTACAGAAGCAAGAGCAAACACATTCAAAAGCTAGCAGAAGGCAAGAAATAACTAAGATCAGAGCAGAACTGAAGGAGATAGAGACACAGAAAACTCTCCAAAAAATCAATGAATCCAGGAGTTGGTTTTTTGAAAAGATCAACAAAATTGACAGACAGCTAGCAAGACTAATAAAGAAGAAAAGAGAGAAGAATCAAATAGACACAATAAAAAATGATAAAGGGGATATCACCACCGACCCCACAGAAATACAAACTACCATCAGAGAATACTATAAACACCTCTACGCAAATAAACTAGAAAACCTAGAAGAAATGGATAAATTCCTGGACACTTGCACTCTTCCAAGACTAAACCAGGAAGAAGTTGAATCCCTCAATAGACCAATAGCAGGCTCTGAAATTGAGGCAATAATTAATAGCCTACCAACCAAAAAGGTTCAAGGACCAGATGGATTCATAGCCGAATTCTACCAGAGGTACAAGGAGGAGTTGGTACCATTCCTTCTGAAATTATTCCAATCAATAGAAAAAGAGGGAATCCTCCCTAACTCATTTTATGAGGCCAACATCATCCTGTTACCAAAGTCTGACAGAGATAGAACAAAAAAGAGAATTTTAGACCAATATCCCTGGTGAACATTGATGTAAAAATCCTCAGTAAAATACTGGCAAACCGAATCCAGCAGCACATCAAAAGCTTATCCACCATGATCAAGTGGGCTTCATCCCTGGGATGCAAGGCTGGTTCAACATTCGCAAATCAATAAATGTAATCCAGCATATAAACAGAACCAAAGACAAAAACCACATGATTATCTCAATAGATGCAGTAAAGGCCTTTGACAAAATTCAACAGTGCTTCATGCTAAAAACTCTCAATAAATTAGCTATTGATGGAACATATCTCAAAATAATAAGAGCTATTTATGACAAACCCACAGCCAATATCGTACTGAATGGGCAAAAACTGGAAGCATTCCCTTTGAAAACTGGCACAAGACAGGGATGCCCTCTCTCACCACTCCTATTCAACACAGTGTCAGAAGTTCTGGCTAGGGCAATCAGGCAAGAGAAAGAAATAAAGGGTATTCAATTAGGAAAAGAAGAAGTCAAATTGTCCCTGTTTGCAGATGAAATGATCGTATATTTAGAAAATCCCATTGTCTCAGCCCAAAATCTCCTTAAGCTGATAAGCAACTTCAGCAAAGTCTCAGGATACAAAATCAGTGTGCAAAAATCACAAGCATTCTTATACACCAATAACAGACAAACAGAGTCAAATCATGGATGAACTTCCATTCACAATTGCTTCAAAGAGAATAAAATACCTAGGAATCCAACTTATAAGGGATGTGAAGGACCTCTTCAAGGAGAACTACAAACCACTGCTCAGTGAAATAAAAGAGGACACAAACAAATGGAAGAACATACCATGATCATGGATGGGAAGAATCAATATCTGTAAATGTAATTTACAGATTCAATGCCATCCCAATTAAGCTACCCATTACTTTCTTCACAGAATTGGAAAAACTGCTTTAAAGTTCATATGGAACCAAAAAGATCCTGTATTGCCAAGACAATCCTAAGCCAAAAGAACAAAGCTGCAGGCATCATGCTACCTGACTTCAAACTATACTACAAAGCTACAGTAACCAAAATAGCAAGGTACTGGTACTGAAACAGAGATATATACCAATGGAACAGAACAGAGCCCTCAGAATTAATACCACATATCTTCAGTCATCTGATCTTTAAGAAACCTGACAAAAACAAGAAATGGGGAAAGGATTCCCTATTTAATAAATGGTGCTGGGAAAATTGGCTAGCCATAAGTAGAAAGCTGAAACTGGATCCTTTCCTTACTCTTTATATGAAAATTAATTCAAGATGGATTAGAGACTTAAATGTTAGACCTAAAAAAAACCATAAAAACCCTAGAAGAAAACCTAGGTAATACCATTCAGGACATAGGCATGGGCAAGGACTTCATGTCTAAAACACCAAAAGCAACGGCAACAAAAGCTAAAATGGAAAAATGGGATCTAATTAAACTAAAGAGCTTCTGTACAGCAAAAGAAACTACCATCAGAATGAACAGGCAACCTACAGAATGGGAGAAAATTTTTGCAATCTACTCATCTGACAAAGGGCTAATATCCACAACCTATAAAGAACTCAATCAGATTTACAGGAAAAAAACATACAACCCCATCAAAAAGTGGGCAAAGCATATGAGCAGACACTTCTCAAAAGAAGACATTCATACAGCCAACAGACACATGAAAAAATGCTCATCATCACTGGCCATCAGAGAAATGCAAATCAAAACCACAATGAGATACCATCTCACACCAGTTAGAATGGCAATCATTAAAAAGTCAGGAAACAACAGGTGCTGGAGAGGATGTGGAGAAGTAGGAACAATTTTACACTGCTGGTGGGACTGTAAACTAGTTCAACCATTGTGGAAAACAGTGTGGCAATTCCTCAAGGATATAGAACTGGAAATACCATTTGACCCAGCCATCCCATTACTGGGGATATACCCAAAGGATTATAAATCCTTCTGCTATAAAGACACATGCGCACGTATGTTTATTGCAGCACTAATCACAATAGCAAAGACTTGGAATCAACCCAAATGTCCATCAGTGACAGACTGGATTAAGAAAATGGGGCACATATACACCATGGAACACTATGCAGCCATAAAAAAAGATGAGTTCGTGTCTTTGTAGGAACATGGATGCAGCTGGAAACCATCATTCTCAGCAAACTATCGCAAGACAGAAAACCAAATACCGCACGTTCTCACTCATAGAATCGAATTTGAACAATGAGATCAGTTGGACACAGGAAGGGGATCATCACACACCAGGTCCTATTGTGGGGAGGGGGTTGAGGGGAGGGATAGCATTAGGAGATATACCTAATGTAAATGACGAGTCAATGGGTGCAGCACACCAACATGGCACATGTATACATATGTAACCTGCACGTTGTGCACATATACCCTAGAACTTAAAGTACAATAAGAAAAACTAATAAAATATAAATTCCTCATTAGAATCACTTTATCCTTTTGATATGCCATGTATGAACAGATCCTAAAATTGTTCATTAGTTCATTTATTTTTATATGATTCATTTATAATGGCTGTGTGTATCTAGCATTGTATTAGGAGTAGAAGCTGTGTAAACAAATAAGGTATATATGTCTCCTGTTAAAAAAAAAAAGTAATAAATACAGTACATGTATATAAGTGCAATTACTATTATAAGAACTCAGAAAAAAGAAGTAATTGGTTTCAGGTAGAGCTAAAATAATAAACGTGATGTAAAATAATTTTTCAAAGAAGTGAAATTGGAACTGGGATTTTAAGGTTGGGTGGGTTCTAGTAGACAGAACAGGGAGAAAAACAAAAGATAAATCTAAGGAGAAAAACAGGATTAGCAAAGGCAAGAGATACGTACAGCTGGGAATAATTTGCTGAAAGCAAATCTGTTGTTTGGCTCTTTTATTTATACGCGAGTACAATTTTCATATTAGAATACATATTAGTGTAAGGAATATTTCACTGCTGCATCTGCAGCGCGTAGAACAGTGGTCAACATATCGCTGGCATTCAATAAACTCTGTTGTGTGAGTGAATGCTTTTAATGTGATTTAAGTAATTTATTTTAATACGGAAATATTTTAGATGTGATTTAACAGATTGAAAAAAAGAAAAACGCAGACACCCACAGTATCTTGGAGGGTTCTGCACAGTCCTCACGTGCCAAACTCTACTCATATATGGCACACAGGAAATAAAACTTGCGACATTTAAAAGCTTATATACAAATAGATACGATATTGTAAAATATTTCATGGGCCTTATTGTCATATGTCTTAGTATCTGCCAACTTTATTTCAGTTTTAGTAAAAATGGATTTCATCCTTAAAGAACATCTATTTTTGAACAGTACAAATAATACTAAGTGCTATTTTTTCTTGAGACTGTTGTATCCATCATCAAACTCGCTTTGCTTGAAATTTTTCAAAGCATCTGATTTTAGATGATCTAAAAGTGAAAATACACTCTGCAACCACTCCAACTGTATTATAACTAGAAACAGATGTTCAGCAATATAAATTAATTAACTCTACTTTTTATTACACTGATTAGATTTTAAACCTTTTACTTGATACTTTAAAAATATCCTTTAATTTTAGCGTATTACAAAATGATATTTGTCTAAGTTTTACTCTTTTGGATTATAGATTTTAAAATACCTCTCTAACTTAATTTCTTCGTTTAAATAAAATAACAAAAAACAAGCATCACCTTAAGTTCAAAAGAGTTTATTTCTTATAGGTCATAAGACATTTCTGCTTTTATTAACATCTTCAAACCCATACTGCAGACAGAAGCCAAATCATTTAAAGGTCAATTTTTCTGAGATTCCCATTTCAGTTGGAGAGAGAAAAGGCCAAGGGATGTGATTTGAAGAAATCAGCAAGAATCTGCTTTCACATACTAGGCCCTATCTAAGAGGACATAGATCCACTCACCCAGGGTGGCTTTCATTGAAGTTACTAGCTTGGGACGTAGCTGGAGTTATTGAGGTGTTTTGGATACACTGAGTTAATGTGGCAATATACTTCTGTGTGTAGAGTCACAAACTTTATGTATAAAGAGGAGAAAAAGCTCATTTAGGCTTCTAATCAGGGGACAGATAATTACTTCCATCTGAAAAAGTTTTGAAAGAACGAAAGAAAAATGAAGATGTTTGTACACTCAGGAAAAAAAGAACAACACAGTAAAGAACCCTTTTCTGTAGGAGAAGGGCTGAATGTGAGAGAGTTATGAGGTTATATTTAATCATTTTTTCTTTTGTCACCATCAAAAATACCTATTGTGGAGACTATAGTGCTTTGATGCCAAAGAGTCCAATATTTGAGGATCAACTGCTAAAGCAAACAAACAACAACAACAAAAAAGCCTTATCAACTACAAACTAAATGAAAAGGACAAACTTATAAAAGACACTTTGAATGCTGCCTAATTTTTTTAATGAACCAGTTCTTTTAAAAGTTTTAAAAACAGGTTCAGAATTGCATCCACGTCTGTGTGACAGGAACCTGACTAGAGTGATAAACAAGTACACAATTTGACAGTAATAAGAATTTCCTGAAATCAGCTGATACCAGGCTTCCAGTGGTGGAAAAAACTAGACATTCTACCTTTCTTGTCTGCTGGCTTTAATACACGGCTACCTTCCTCATGCGTATTACCAAATATCTACTGAAGCTCTTGACACTGTATACATGTTTTATTAGGAAGAAAAACAAAAACAAAACCAAAAAAAAAAAAAAACAAAACAGAGGAGTATGCATGAACAAAGGGTAAAATAAGTGTCAGCCAAATCTCTTAACTTTTTAGCAGGATATAAAGCAGTAGACTTTCATAACTGTAAGTGTGTCTGGGGAGACAAAATGCCTATAATCAGACATATTGCTACCTTCCTCCCTCATTGGGATTCTGCTAGCGGGAAACAAAGACAGGATAGATATCAGGCAGGAAATTGGCATCATCTCCTTCGTATGTTTACATTTTTGATTGTCTAATGCTGTTCATGAAGTTATTGCAAATATTGATATATTTAGTAAAAATAATCGGCAGGGCCTGAATAAATAACACAGTTAAATCTCTGGAAGCAGAAAACTATACCTCATGATTTGGTTTATGGTATAATCCAATAAATATAACATTTGGGATATGTACATCAATCTTACAGTATTACTTTAAGGCATTCAAAAATGGTTCAAAGGAGGCTTTTTTAGTGATTAAAATTGTTACTTTACCATTCTCCTAACCAATCAAATACTTAAAAGAAGAATAATAGCTATGGCTGCTGGGAGGAGAGGGACAAACTTTTCATTAGCATATATATGATTGTCTAGAAGACTTAAGAGAATCAAGTGAAATATACTAATGGGAGTAAATGTAAACACAAAAGTTTAGTCATTTTTCTGTATACCAAAATAACCAGAGAGAAAGTATAATGGGGACAACTCTGTGCAATAAATATGTAAGCTGAGTAGCAAAATAAGAAATAACTTATTAACAATGCCGAATGAAAACAAAGGCATGCACTTAACTTTATTTAAAGATATATGAGAAGTTTAGGAAATTGGAGACAGACTTTGTAGTTCCTAGGCTAGGGGGCTGGATATTGATAAAAATGTTGGTGATTTCAGACTTGTGCCATAATTGAAATTGTGTTGAAATGTAACACAATTTCAATATGCACAAAATTTATTGAAAGTTTAAGTATGAAGTTAAAAATATCTAGAATGATTGTGAAAAGAGTCAGAGAATTGGCTGTAGCCACCTAGGATCTCGTATTCTTGTATAATGGGTTGTATGAAAACATAGATTGGTGAAATCTATGATTATAATAAATTGCCATGAAATTAGACCTAATGCATAAGAAAACATAATATGTGATAAAGCATTACAAATCAGTTTATTAAATATTTTTATAGTTATGAAAAATATTAAAATGAGGACAACAGTGTAAAGATACTTGACTATAAAATTTAAAGTTTGTACTCAGAAATTCATAGTTTGAATTTAGTATCATAAAATTATGATATATAAACAAAAGTGGGAAAAACATTTGAATGTGCTTAAGTTTTTGATGCTATAAATGAAGTTTATTGATAAAATTTTATTAACATAACTTTATTCTAAAATTATTTTTTGAAAAATTGTTTTACTCCTAGAATATTATGGTATTTAGTAAATATATATCTGTATTATATTTTTAAATTTCTATATTCTATTAATTCAGCAGATATATTTTGACTGTTTACTTTGTGCAATCAATTCAGTTGAAGTGATGAGAATAAGGAGGTACATGAAATCTGAAATTTCCCTAAGCCGGTTTAAAATTGACGAGAAAGGCATATATGCAAATAACTATAGAGATTAATGTAGAGTTATCTGAGCGATATAATAAAATATATGTGGTGGAGGATAAGTAATCAGTAGCTAAGTTTATTTAGAGGTTGATCATTTGGGACTTCTAATAGTTTTCTCTAGATTCCACAAATAGATGTTTATTCTTAGAAGAGATGTTTGATTTCATTTACTGAATGAAAAACTACTGTATATATACTAGGTTTGAGGTTGTGTGTTATGTGCTACAAAATAAATTAATGCAAGTAAAAGCAAATTCACACTTTATTCTGTAATTTTTCCTCCCAAATTAAGAAATTAAAAAATAAAAATGGAAAGTTAGAGAAACTTGTACATAGCAGAATTGAAACTCCAAATGAAGACTAAAATTGTAACTTTTTAAGGAAAAATGTAAATGTAAATTCAATTAATTTAATATGGGTAAATTTTATAATGGGATAGCTCAGCAAAAATCTCTGCCCTCCCATTTTGTGTTGTCTTCTAAAAAATGTGATTGTTGCTGAATTGTGTTCTTTTTGTTTTGTTTTAGATCACCTAATTTTTCCTGGATAGTTACTTCAATTTTTAATTTTATAGCTTCAGATTAAAATTAATTATTTGGGCATTTTATTTTATTTTATTATTTTATTTATTCATTTATTTTTTGAGATGGAGACTTTGTTGCCCAGGCTGGAGTGCTGCGGCGCCATCTCAGCTCTCTGCAACCTCCGCCTACTGATTCAAGAGATTCTCCTGCCTTAGCCTCCTGAGTAGTTGGGAGTACAGGCACCTGCCAGCATGCCCAGCTACTTTTTGCATTTTTGGAAGAGATGGGGTTTCACCATGTAGGCCATGCTGGTCTGGAACTCCTGACCTCAAGTAATCTGCCTGCCTCAGCCTCCCAAAGTTCTGGCATTACAGGCATGAGCCACTGTGCCTGGCTTATTTGGGCGATTTAATGTTATTATTTCAAATGTATCCTTTATACTTCTTTACTAATATTACTATTCAATTAAAATAATTAATTTTCCAAAATTTTTGTTTGTTGGTTTTTTTGTTTTTGGTGGTTTTTGAAAGTAAGAGCCAAGAAATGCTGTTAAGGCAGGATATTTTATAACTCAGTAAAGATAAAATCCACTTTTATCTACTTGAATCACATATTTTTTCAACTTACCATTTATATGACCATATTTATTACATACACTTTCATACGCACACCTACACACACACACACGCACACACACAGAGAGAAAGAAAGAGAGAGAGAAGTTGATTGGGGTTTCTAATAGTTTTTATTTAATTATTTTGGAACAGGGATTTAGATGGCATAAGACTAGCAGATTACAAAATAATAATGTTAGAAGTTTAGTAAAATTTTCAAGTACAAAAGGCAATTTTGGCAGCAGGTCTTATTCAGAAAGACAGTTTTTTAATAATAGGAAGATTCTTATTTAAAATTATTGGTACCACATATGATCATTTCTTTTAAGAGCAAGGACTCTCATATTCACTATTATATTCCTAAGACCTAGTTATAAGTGCCTTGAAAATGGCTTGTGCTCAATAAACATACAAATGAATGAATAAAATGTAAAAATAAATAACTCTATTTAGTCTTCGGATCAGAGAAAATAATGGAAGAGATTAATACATTAATACACCAAAAAACTTCCATGGTTTAACATATCTGCAAGTCTCTAAGGAGTATCAATTTGCTTAGAACAGCAGTCATTGAATATTATTTTCTTAAAGGACAGAGCCTTAACGAATGCTACAATAAGATAATCACCAAGATATAAATTTCTGTAATTAATACAAAAACACATAGGATTTTCATGCATAACCACTATCTGCAGTGGGCCAAAAAAATACGTTAATATGTTATTGATGTGAGCTCTCATTTGTTATGTCGCTGAATGTATGTCCTTGTATCGGGACTTCTTCTTTTTTTTCATGAAACATAAACTATTTAATTCTGATTTTTAAATTGCAAAATAATTTACTATATTGAAACAGCCCATTCATCATATAAAGCATTTGATTCTGTCACCTCAAGTGCTTGTTAAATCACTTCCAGCTGCTACAATCAAGGGCCAGGTACTTCTAAGGTCTGGCACTTTCTGAGCTCTATTACACCTTTAAGTATGATTCTTCAATCCAATTCTAGCCTTCATAATAATCAAGTGCCTACTCCACTTAACTTGAAGGCAACTGGGAACTTAGAATTCTCCATATGTGTCTGTATCTGATTTTCAATCAGACCTCTTCATCTCCCAAATCTGAAAGGTTCTGAATATCTATGAAGTAGTATAGCAACATTTTCACTTAAAGCAGTGTCAAGAGCAGCATCATGGAAATAAAACTTTGGCAAGGAAACTAAGCTATAAAAGGGATACTTCTCCAAACCAACAAGGAAGTTAGTAAGTTAGCGATAAAACTGAGTGAAGCAATGTTTTCTGTGATTGTGTACCTACATCAGTCTATTGATTAAATAACTTAGCATTCAGGTTGAGTTCAATGTCATTTAAATTATGGGGAAAAGGGAGAAATTCAGTGTTTAAGAATCTATATTGAAGAAAGTTTATACAAAGGTATATTATTTGATTTGTTTAAAAAATATGTATTAACCATGCATTTTACTGGTGATGTAAACATATATAAATATTATAAAATCAAGACCATTATAAAAACAACAAAATAGAAAACATAATGAACTTTAAATGCCTAGTTTATACATTTGTTTCTTCAAAAGTATTAATAGGATTCTCATTATGTTTTAGGCACTATACTAAAGCTAACTATGAATGTGATCCTTACATTACTGAGCTAATTTTTGTGATATGTACATAAATTATAAGCAATTCATCATAGTATTCTCTAAATCATGGTGCTGCGGGGCACACACATACTATTTAAATCAGTTTGGATTTAACATAGGTCAAGGGGACTGGGGCTTATAGGAATTATTTCACATGTGGATGGCAGCAAGTGGAAAGATCTAGAGATGTGAAGTGTTGAGTTGAAGGAACTTAAATAATAAAGTATAGTGAGGACATAAAATGTGAATTGGGTGACTGGAAGAGATAAGGCTGCAGAGAGGGTAGAAGATTATAATATGGAATATAAAATTATATTCTGAAAAGCAAAGAAAACATACCAAAGACTTTTTTTATGGACAACAGTAAGACCAGAATTATAGGATGGGTTTGAATGAATCCTAAAGATCATTCAGGTCACCTCCCATTAATTGAATAGCTGTTTATCAAACTCATTCTGTGGGGACAATGTGGTAAACAGAAATTACATAATCTTATAGGATTTTGTGTTTACTCTGAGAGGAATGGGGAGACATTTGAGAGTTTGAACAGGAGAATTTGTGGTCTCTAGTTATTATGCTAAGAAGCAAATAAGTGACTGAGAGAACAGGAATGAAAAGGAGATTGTTGAAGTCGTTTGCAAAATCTAAATGAAAGATAGTGGTGGTTCCAACAAGAAAGGTATTGTGGAGATGATGATGAAAGATTGATTAATTGATATAATTTGCCTACAAAGAGTTTTGGTTTGAGCAACTAGAGAAGAGGATTGCTACTAATTGAACAAATAAAGTATACCAAAGAAACAGTATGAGAAAGAGAAATTATTTGTAAAAGAGAAATCAGGATTCCTTTTTGTAACTTGTTAAATTTGAAATGTGGAATGAGATCTGATAAGATCATTGAGGGGTGAGTATAGGTAAGAATGATGTCCAAAGATAGAGGCCTGAATGACTCCAAGATTAACAAGTCAGAGTGATAAGAAGAAACCAACAAAGGAGATCAAGAAATAGCTATCATTGGAGTTAGATAAAAATCAGGTGAGTGTGCTGACCCAAAAATCAAGTAGATAAATTTTCAAAAAGCAGAGTTAAAATTGGGATCAAATGCTGATGACTGGCCAAGCATGACTATGAGACTTGACCACTGAATTTTGCAATGAAAAGATCATCAGTGAGCTTGAAGAATAATTTTTATCAGAGTGTATGAAAAAAAAAGTGTATGAAAACTTGACTGGAGAAGAGGTAACAGAGAAAAGAATAGGAGTAATTAGAAACTGAGCATAGATTACCTTCATGTGGAGTTTTGTCTCAAAAGTGGTGTGTATACAAGAAGAGAAAGTGGATCTGAAGAATGGTTTAAAAACTGCATTTTGTAATTTAGAATAGTGTTACATTTTTAGTACAGAGAATTCCCATGTACCTCACACCGTTTCTCCTATTAATATTTTTGTGTTAATATAGCACATTTGTTACAATCAGTGAACCAATATTGATACATTATTAAGTAAAGTCTATATGCTAGTTAGATTCCTGGGATTTTACCTGATGCCCCTTTCAGTTTCAGAGTCCCATTCATACAACCTGTTACATAGTTAGCATGTCTCCCTAGACTCTTCTTGGCTGTAACAGTTTCTCAGTCTTTTCTGGTTTTGATCACCTTGGTCTATAGTTTTCCTTTCCCTTAACATCTTTATATGGTTCTACTATTAGGGTGATATTTACCTTTCAGCATGACTTAGAAAGTGTTCTCCTTCTAACGTGTATATATTTATAAATATATTTTTAAAAAACTATGCAGTTGAAGTCAGCTTGCTAGTATTTTTTTAAGGATGCATTTATTTTTAGTTCAACAACAGCCCAATCCCCCCACGAGAATATCCAACTAGTTCTACAAATTAAAGGACTTTTAAAAGAAATACGAGGCTCTTGAATATACTGATATTTGAGATAATATAAAATCTTCTCCTTCAATCTGCTGTCCTCACTACAGTCAGTGCATTTCATCTAAAATATGAATCTTATCACATCATTGTCTATGGTATGTTGCTTATAAGAATCGCCTCAATACTTTGCTTCTTCTGTATCCACACCCCTTGGGAGAGTAGGCCTTTGTTGTGGGGAAACTACTGGGCACATTTCACAAGGATTACTCTTCCTCCTTCCCTGAAACACCCATGAAGAAACATTTCTCAGAGCTTTACCATGATAACCTGGTGGTTTTCCTTGATGGAAAGCTCATGAAGGTTTGGGGACTCCCTAAAAATGTAGTTGCCAGGAATTTCTGAGTCTTAGGCTTGTCTAGCCTTAGTATCTAGCAATTCATCAAAATTACCACTTGCTTTCCATTACATTTTTAGTCATTGATTTTCATCTTGTCCGCCATTTTTTCTTGTCATCAGGACAGAAGTGACAGTTTCCAAACTCTTTATATGTAAGGCTAAAATCTGAAGTCTAAAAGTGATCTTTAAAAGTATCAAATGTTATAACATATTTACATGATCATGGGATTCTATTAGAGAAGAAAAAGAACATGCAAGGCAGAAAAATTTGCAGAAGAAAATGAGGTCCTTGAGTAGGTTGAGAAAGATCAGGATCAAGTCATATGCAGAGTTTACCTTGGTAGAAATAGAGTTAATATGTGTGCAGTGCAATTGGTTGAATTATATCTTCAAAGAAGATGTCATAGTCCTAATCCCAAACACCTGCAACTGCAACCTGATTTTCAAATAGGATCACTGCAAATGATCAATGTAGAATGAAGTTCTTAGGGTGGGCCTTAATCACATTTGACCGTGTCTCATAAAAAAAGTAAATTTATACACAAAGACATGTACACAGGGGAAACCACATAATGCTAAAGTGGAAATTGAGGCAATGCATCTGCAAGCCAAAGAATGTCAAAGATTGCCAGTAAAAACACCACGAGCTAGGAGATGGACATGGAAAAAAAAAATTCTCCTTCATAGAAGGAACCAGACCAAGGAACCAGACACCTTGATCTTGGGCTTCTATCCTTCTGAACTGAGAGGCAATAAAATGATGTTTGTTTTTTTTAAGATGTCCAGTTTGTACTACTTTGTTACAGCAGCCCTAGCATATTAATAACATCCAGTAATTGGAGAGAAAGTAAAATATTGGCCAGAGTTTGTAGGTGGGATGATGAAATGAAAGAAGCCTGGAGAATGTCTCTTCTAATTCGTTTATTTTCTCAAGAAAAAATGAGCATCATAAATTAGAAGTAAAGATGGAGATGGAATTATTATTGGAGAGAGGAAGAGGTATAAAAGAAGCATCTGTGAGAATAGGAGTAGGAATAGACATGGGAAATGTAACTGACAGAAACTTGATATTAGTGGTTGAAACTTAAAGTGAGATTTCCACATTTAAATAGAAGGTTGCGGCTCAATTTAGGAAAATGATGATGCTGGTAGTGATGGAAGAGTAGATTTTAGAGATATATAATCTCTAAGTTTGACATAATTAATATTATCTGGTGATTGTAAACAGTAAATTAATGGAAATAGAAATTTAGTTAGCTTTCTAAATTCCTTAATGTGATAAAGCTGTTAACTGAAGATAGCATACACAGAAAAAACCCAGAGTTTAGTTTTAATCGGTTTTTGAAAAATTTAACTTTATTGACATGGTATTATATTGTTGCCATAAATATCCAAATCGATTGTTTGACTAGATTATACACACTGGCCCAATTACCAAGTGTCTACATTACTTTGTTAGAAAGAGAACAGAATTTATATCTGCCACTTTGTTTCTTATATAAAAATAGTAACATGTTTCAACTACTTATTTACCTGGATTTTATATTTAATACTGCCTACCTATAAGTTCACAAAGCAGATTCATCAACACTCTTTGGTTCATGTTTCACCATAAAAGTGCTGTTACTTCCAGGAAATTTTTTTGTAACTGCTGGTTTACAGAAATTGAAAATGTTTTTAGCCCAAACAGTAGAGCCAGTAACTGTGAAAATTCAAAAAGTCACAGGCAAAATTTATATGTATGTGAACATATGTCTGACTGAAGGCTCAGCTGCCATTTACAACAGTGAGATTATTCTTTTTGCTAATGGTAAACTCTGGATATTAATAAGATAGAATTCTAGGCAGCATGGCATTACTTAAGGTAAGCTACGTTATCTCCCGACACTGAATAGAAAAGAGAAAACTTGTTTTTGTTTGGTTAACAACCTTATATTCTGTTTTGCTCTAGAATTATCTATTTACTTCAGAAAAACAGCTCCTTTTTTACTCGTTTCATTTTTCAGAATTTCTTATACTATATTTTTAGAATAACAAAAGCAGCTGTTATTAAAGTGATTATTTAATCATGTATCCCAAATGTATTTGTTCAGTCTCTACTATCAGTTAGGCTATTTTAAGGAAATAGACTTTCTGTTAAGAATAATGGAAAGCTATTAAAGGAGTTTAAGTAGGAGACAAAATTACATAGCTAATGCTGCATAAGGAATGACCTCAAAGCTTAGTGGTTTAAATCAATGACTTTATTTATCTCAGTATTCTACAAGTCAGCAATTTAGTCTAGGCTGGGATCTTTTACGCATCTACCATCAACTGAGAGCCAGCTTTCGTAATCTTAGCTGGGCTCTCTCTACCATTGGAGGACTCCACTGGGGTAACAGAGCTCATTCACCTAGGATCCACAATTTTTTATTCCCCAGCAGGATGGTCCATGACAGAGAAAAGATCTCAAGTAGTAGAAAACGCACAAGGGCTATTGAGACATGGGTTCAGAACTGGCAAATTATCATTTCTTTCACAATCTATTGACCAGAGTAAATTACAGGACCAACTGGATTTTAAGAGGTGAAGTGAGAAATTCTCCCTTTGATGGAGGCACTGTTGCATCACAGTCATAGTTGTTGCATTTCCCCCATTGTTGTAGCCCCTCCTGCTGCAGCTGAATTGACTTCCAGGGGATTTAAAGAGACAGACTTCTTCCCTACTTTATTTTTATATTTTATTTTGGTAGCCACATATTAAAAGTTAAGACATTAAACAAACTGCACATATAGGGAAAAAGAGAAAGTGACTCAACATTCCCAGGGAAAAGATAAAAGCTCAGAAAACACCTAAGAAGGTCTTAATTTATACTTCATGCTAATCCTGGGCACAGAGACATTCTAAAACAATAAAAAACAAAAAAGTAAAAACAATCACAAAAAGCAACAAATACTATGGAAGGACGTGAATTTGATTTCCAAAGTTAGTATGCTTTTATTTTATTTTATTTTATTTTATTTTATTTTATTTTATTTTATTTTATTATTTTTTTGAGACAGAGTCTTGCGCTGTTGCCTAGGCTGGAGTGCAGTGGCATGATCTTGGCTCACTGCAACCTCTGCCTCCTGGGTTCAAGTGATTCTCCTGCCTTAGCCTCCCAAGTAGCTGGGATTACAGGCGCACATCACCATGACTGGCTAATTTTTGTATTTTTAGTAGAGATGAGGTTTCACCATGCTGGCAAGGCTGGTCTTGAACTTCTGGCCTCAAGTGATATGCCCACCTTGGCCTCCCAAATTGCTGGGATTAGAGGCATAAGCCATTGTCCCTGGCCCTAGATTTAAATGTCTAGATTTTAGGCAAAAAAATGTAAAACATACAAAGAAACAGAAAAGTATTGTCCTTTCAAATGAAAAATAATCAGAAATTATCCCTGAAAAAGACCTGAGGACAGATCTGCTAGAAAAATATTTAACACAACTGTCTTAAAGATGCTCAAAGAACTAAAGAAAGATGTGGACAATGTTAATAAAACAATGTAGGAAGAAAAATATATTATTAATGAGATAGAAAACCTCCAAAAAGAAACCAAAAGAGATACATTACCTGAAAAGTACAACAATTGAAATAAAAAATATTATTAGAGGGACTCAGAGGCAGATTTATGCAGATTAAGAAAAGAATCAGGGAACTTCACAGGACAGTAGATATTATCAAGTCTCAGGAACAGAAATAAATAAAAACAGAAAACATAAAACTGAAGGTATCTGTGTAACTGGAGAAAAAAATTAGACCAACACATACACTGTAGGAGTTTCAAAAAATATTTTAAATAAAAAGAGAAAATATTTGAAGAAATAATGGCTGAAGACTTCCCAAATTTAATAAAAGGTGTGAATGTAAACATCTAAGAAGCTCAACAAACTCCAAGACAAACTCAAAGAGACCCACACAGACACATTTAAGATTGCAGAGATGCATAATCAAACTTCCAAAAGCTAAAGACACGAATAGAACATTGAAAGCAGCAAGAGAGAAACAACTCATTGTATACAAAATATCATAAATAAAATTATCAGATTTCTCATCAGAATGTTTGAAGATTAACAGGCAGTAGAGCAATATATTCCAAGTGCTAAAGAAAAAACAAATGACAAAAAGTATTGCAATCAAAAATCCAATATCCAGCAAAACTTTTTCAAAAGTGAGGGAGAAATAACATGTTCCCAGTAAACAAAAGCTGAGGGAGATTTACCCTGAAAGAAAGGCTAAAAGGGAATCTTGCAGGGTAAAATGAAAGGACACTAGACAGTAACTGGAAGCTGTGGGAGGAAATAAAGATCTCAAGAAAGGCGTGAAGTTAGAAGTACAAAGTGAATTTCACTAGCCTGAACTCAAGGTCTCAGCAGGGCCACACTCTCTCCAGAGGTTCTTGGGGGGAATCCATTTCCTGCCTCCTCTTATTTGGTGGCTGCCATCATGCCTTGGCTTTTGGCTGCACTATTTCAATCTCTGTAACTTTGGTCACATTGCACTCTCTTCCTTTGTGTGAGTTCTTTCTCTGCCTCTCTTTACATAAAGACATTTGTGATGGCATTTGGAGCCTACCTAAATAATGTAGAATAATTTCTCCGTTTCATCATCTGTAACTTTTTCACATATACAAAGTCGCTGTTTACCATAAAAAGTAACATTCAGAGATGCTAGGAATTGGGATGTGGATATCTTGGGGATACATTTTTAGCCTGTTATAGGCATCAAACTTTCCCAACCATACTGATTATTTCTGAGCTGGCACTCCCTCTTCATCACATAATTGGCCAAAATAAGTTTATGACTTAATACCTGTCATGCATATGTGACCTTTTAAGTTCTGCAAGATGAATTGATTTTCTTAAGAGTTTCATCATAGACTATGTGATCTAGATTCAAACTTCAAACTGCCTATATTCAAAAATTGGCTCATCTATACACAAGATGTCTGAACTTGGGAAGTTCATTTAAACTCTTGTTGCCACAATTTCTTCATTTACAAATGAAAATAATTATTTCCTAAATTAAATGTGAGGATTAAAATAATTCATGCCTGTAAAGTGCATGCAATAGTATATAGTGCATTGAAAAAGAAAAATAGTATATAGCGCATTAAAAAAGAAAACACATTGAATCAACAAGATTCTTAGATTTCCTTCTCTGCAGTCAATATAACCACTAGTGTTTCACTATTTCTTTTTCACACCCTACGACTAAGGTGTAAGTGAGATGTTTTGTAAAAATAAATATAAAGGTATATGTATATTTTTCTTTTTCAGATCCTAGAAAATTTATCTGGGAGACTGTATATTTGACTTGAAATTCTTTTAACTAACTTGAACCATGAAGTCTTAAACCAAGCATTTCTCATTAATAAAATATATAATGTGCATTTTTATCAGACATATCAATTTTTTTTTAAAGCTTCAGAAGCTATAATTGGGAAAAGTAGCATAAAATTTGTGACTTCAATTCTTCAATTACTAAAAGCACTAATTTCAAAATGTTTAATGTGTGGTTACCAATATTTAAAAAAATAACTTTTTAAAGCTTTATGGGTCTCATTTACTTTAATTTTCTGTTGAAAGTTAGGTATATCATTTGATTTCTATTAACTTTTTAGATAATATTTCATTTTGTGTATGATAATCTATACTGTCCAATAGATAGTTCTTCCATGATTGTCTTCATAGTAGACTAGTACTTCAGAAATGGTCATATCTGCAGTACCCAAGCGATTAGCCACTTGTAGCTATTGCACTCTGAAAAAGTGGCTAGATTGACTGAATCACTGAATTTGAAATTTTATTTATTTATTTATTTATTTATTTATTTATTTATTTATTTATTTTGAGACAGAGTTTCGCTCTTGTCACCCAGGCTGGAGTGCAATGGCGCAATCTAGGCTCACTGCAACCTCCGCCTCCAGGGTTCAAGCAATTCTCCTGCCTCAGCCTCTCAAGTATTAGTGACTATGATACTAGGCAGGACAGATCTAGATTTAAATTTAGATATGTTGAAAAATACACTTAATTATTTCATATTCATATTTCTGAATATTCAACTCAGTGACCTAAATGACACTCTGGGATTGATATTTATAAATATTTATAAATAAATATTTTATTTATACTCTAAAATTGACTTCAATGATAAAGATTTTTTGGAGAACAATTTTTTTTTTGGAGTGTGGAAATGCATATTTTTTAAAAGCTTTATACATGTTGGTACCACAGAATTATGAAAAAATAAGATGATATAGTTGGAATAAAAATGATAAAATATTAAAATACTACAGTGTTTTATTTGGTAAAACTGAAGAAAACACAATTCAAAAATTAACAATTTGAAAAAGTATACTCAGGCACAGAGTTTTTAAGACAATGAAAATATTCTGTATGATACCCTAATGGTGAATATATATCATACATTTGTCCAAGCCTATAGAATGTAAAACACCAAGAATGAACCTTGATAAATGTAAATTACAGGTTTGAGCTGAATGAATACTTGTCAGTGTAGGTTTATCAGTTGTAACAAATTTTCTGTGCTGGTAGGGAACGTTGATAATGGGAGAGGCTATTCATGTGTGGGATAAGAGGTATATGAGAAATTTCTGTGTCTTCAGCTCATTTTTGCTGTGAACCTAAAACTGCCCTAAATAAAGTCTATTGAAGTAAAAATATATATACCTGGAAGCATCTATATGAGTTAGACAAGGCAATCTTTTAGATTAATATGAGGAAATATTTCCATGTGTATGAAATAAAGATTGAATTACTACTGTAATATAAACAGCTACTCATTCTTAGGGTCAGTTTTAAACCACATGTTCTGATGCTGCATTCTGTTTATTTTTTATATATACTTCCTTTAAATACATCTGTGGCAATAAAGTAAATGATATTCTAAAACAAAGCATTTGTCTTATTCATTACACCAACCTAACAAAAAGATAAAAACATTTGATAAATAATTAGAATCATAACTATTTGGTAATAAATATATTACTACTCTAAAGATAAAAGGAAAAAGCGTACTTTGGAGTCAGCTTTCCAAAAAATAAATAAATTACAGAAAGTCCTTTCATAAGTCAGAAATATTGAATAAACTTAAATGATAATAAATCATACAAAATAAATGTACAAGCAATTTGTAAGTTAAAAAGAAAGGAATTCCAATTCTAAAAGTAAACAACTTCTAAAGTAATATTTTAATTTTTGTTGAATGAATAAAATATGGATCTTTTTCAGTTGATTTGTTTTTGTGGATATCCGCTGTCTTGTGAAATGTTGATTTCAGTCCTTTTGAAGCCATTTCCTTAATTTAATTGCATTGCAAAGGTGATTCACAAAGTAAGCATACATCGCATGCCAGAAATATAGACTTCATAATTCATAAGTTTGAATCATTTTCCTTAGAAGGCCAAAAGATGGTGCTGCTGTGTAGCTGAGTTATCATTCCTCAATAATCAATAGCCTTTCACCATTTAATTCAACTGCTAAAATGGCGGAAATACATCTGTCATAAGAGCAAGTAAAACAGATCTAAACATGCAGTGATACAAATCAGTGGCAAATTAATTTAGGGTGGTATCCAATGGTAATTGGACTTAGTGAAATCTGACAGTTTTATAGTAGCAAAGCGATTTAGAGTCTGTTTTTGTGTTCTGAGAATTCAGTTTAGATACTCCTTATAAAGAAGTTATAGATTAAGGAGACAGAGAATGAGTCTTTGAAGAAATCAGTCACCTTATGAGGCTGATCTAATGAGTCAAGTATTATATTCTCATTTTACAAATTTAGTAATTTTGTAATCTCAGAATAAACCTCAAAATTGTTATTTCAAAACTATAAATTTGATATCATTATGATAAAACCATAATACTCTTCATTGCTGTTCAGTATATTATTCAGAGCCAGACTTTTCCCATTTTAATTTATTAATTTTAATTTTTGTGCTTTATCACAGCTGTATAGGCATTGCTTTCAAAGTGAAATAATTCTACATGACTTACAATAGGGAAAAATTAAGAAAAAAATTCACTCACACTTAGAGAATTCCAAATCTTCACTCCTGAGATGACATCATTAAGAAAAGTTTTCTTTCTGTATTGTATTATGTGTCAAAAAAACATGATTATTCTATTATTTCTTGATTTGTTAGTGTTAGATGTATCTATTGACTTTCTAATGCAGAAGAGTCTTCTATTTACTCTACTTCATACACAAGAGAGTTTTGCCATACTTTTTAGTTAAATTAATAATTAGTGTTTTTATTACGATTATGTGAACATTATTCACAGTTGAACTATATATACAGTGTACTTTGATTACTTCTGATTTCTGTACAATTTTGTGTTTTCTAGGAGATTATAGTCTATTGTGTTTTCTTAATACTGAGTATCTGTTATTATAGGTAATTGATAATTTATCTCCAACTTCTACTGAAGTGTTAATTTCTTCTCAACACATTTAAATACATACTCTGGTTAATCAACTAGTGTTTCTAGGAAGCATTATTCCTGGAATCCTCTATTCTTCCTTGTTACTGAGGAATACCACATGCCTTTCTTCCTGAAGGTCATTATTTACCTTTATTCAGTATTGATTCTTTGGTTTGGATACTCATTTTCCCTGTCTTGCTCAGTTTTCCCGTTTCTTATGGAAAGTCCATGTAAGGTAAACTGAAATGATTATCTCACACTGCCTTTATTTTAAACTAAAATTGATTAATACATTTCTCTCTCAGATTTTGAGGTTTTTCTCTATTGTCTTTAGGAAATTAGTGCTTCTATTGATAAAATTAATACTCCTCTTTTAAATACTTTTTAGATAATATGTTTTATGGAAATTTAAAAATTTTATTTTTTATAATTCATGTTATTTTGAAATTTTAAGGTGTTGAAATTCAATGTATGTCTGCTTTTGTGAATAATCTTGTCTCTTTGAACTCTTTCAAAGTGGAAATTCATTTTTCTACTCTCTAATCTCAGATATACCTGATATTTGTGAGTTCAAATTTCATTTAAAATTCTCTATGGATTAAATCACTATTTTCTGCTTCTATTATGGTAAGGTAGTTATTCTAATATGTGTCATCAGAGTGTATCTAAAGGTCAAACTGTTGCTTGTATATACTTTAACATTTTATTTTAATTTCTTACAGAGGTATAATGAACATACAATAAGCTGTGCATACTCAAAGTGTACAATTTGATAAATTTTCATGTATGTGCATACTTGAATTAACTATAACCACAGTCAAGATAATGAAAATATCCACAGCCCTAAAAGTTTTTTGTTTGTTTGTTTGTTTTTACTAGCAATCTACTTAGGAGTTAGAAGTGCAAATTTCTTACATGCATATATTGTATAGTGATGAAGTCTTTAATAGTTGAACATTGTACATAATGTAAGTTTTCAAACTTTACCCACCTCCTACCTTCTCATCTTTTGGAGTGTTCAATGTCTATTATTCTACTCTGTCTATTTATGTGTACTATATTTGAGTTACTATACAACTATTATTGAGTTACCACTTATAAGTAAAACATGCAGTATTTGACTTCTCGTTTATGAGTTATTTCACTTAAGATGATGGCCTCCAGTTCCACCCATTATGCTGCAAAAGACATGATTTCATTCTTTTCATGGCTTAGTAGTAGTCCATGGTGTGTGTGCGTTTGTGTGTCTGTGGATGTGTGTGTGTGTTGCATATTTTTATCCAATCATGCTTATCCAGTCAAGCATTTTATCCAAAAATGCTTTTATCCATGTGCATTTAGGTTGATTCCATATCTTTGCTATTGTGAATAATGCTGTGATAAAAACACAAGGGCAATGTCTTTGTGATGTAATTTTTGTTGCTGTTGTCGTCGTTTGTTTTTATTCCTTTTGGGTACATACCCAATAGTGAGATTGCTGGATGAAATGGTAGTTCTATCTTTACTTCGTTGAGAAATATCCATACTGTTTTCCAGAAACTATGTATATCCATACTGTTATCCATACTGTTTTACTATATTACATTCCCATCAACAGTATATAAGCATTCTCTTTTCTCTGCATACTTACCAACACCTGTTATTTTTTAAGTTTTTATTAATAGCAGTTTTAAATATCTAAGATGATATTTCATTGTGGGTTTAATTTGCATTTCTCTGATGATTAGTGATTTTTTTTTATGTTAGTTGGCTGTTTTTATGTCTTTTAAAAGTGCCTGATCATGTCCTTAGCTCACTTTTTAATGGGATTACCTGCTTTCTTCCCTTGTTGAGTTGAGTTCCTTGTAGATTCTGGATATTAGTCTTTTGTTGGAGGCATAATTTGCAAATATTTTTCCCATTTTGTAAGTTATCAATTTACTCTGTTGAATGCTGCTTTTGCTGTGCACAAGCTTTTTCATTTCAATAATCTCTATTTGTCTATTTTTGTTTTTGTTGTGTTTGGTTTAGAATTTGGTCATAAATAATTTACTCAGGCCAATGTCCTGAAGAGTTTTTTCTAGGTTTTCTTCTATGATGTTTTTAGTTTCAAGTCTACGTTTAAGTCTTTAATCCAACATAAGTTATTTTGTGTATGTGGTGAGAGGTATGGGTCCAATTTCATTCATTTGCATACGGCTCTCTATGCTATTTCTTTGATACCACTGTCTACACTTATACAAGTACCATGCTATTTTGATTACTGTAGCCTTGCAATATAATGTGATTCTCCAGTTTTGTTCTTTTTGCATAGGATTTCTTTGGCTATTTGGGCTCTTTTTTGATTCCATATGAATTTTATATATTTTTTTCAAATTCTGTGAAAAGTGATCTTGGTAATTTGATAGAAGTTGCACTGTGTCTATAGATTTCTTTGGGCAGTATGACCATTTTAATGGTATTGATTCTTCTAATTCATGAGCATGGAATGTTTTTCCATTTGCTTGTGTCATCTATAATTTCTTTAATCAGTGTTTTGTAGTTTTTCTCATGGAGGTTTTCACCTCTTCGGTTAAATATGTGCCTAGGCATTTTAATTTTTTTGTAGCTATTATAAATAGAATTGCTTTATTGATAGAGTCCCAGGCTAGATCACTCTTGGTATATAGAAACACTGATTTCTGTACATTAACTTTATATCTTGAATTTTTATTGAATTCATTTACTCTAAGAGCTTTTTTGTTGGATTCTTTAAGGTTTTCTAGATGAAAGATTATATCTCTAGTGAACAGGTTTATTTTGACTTCCTCTTTTCCAATTTGAATGTTTTTTATTTCTTTCTGTTGCCTGATTGCTCTGGCAAGCGCTTCAAGTGCTGAGTAGCAGTAGTGAAAATTGGCATACTTGTCTTATTCTGGTTCTTACAAAAAATGCTTTCAGCTTTCCCCCATTAAACATGCAGCTGGCTGTGGGTTTGTCATATATTGCCTTTATTTTATTGAAGTTTGTTTCTTCTATGTCTAGTTTGTTGAAGATTTATTATTGTTAAGAGAGATGCTGAGTTTTATTGAATGCTTTTTCTGCATCTATTGAGAAGATAAGATGTTTTTTGTCCTTAATTCTATTTATGTCATATATCACACTTACTGATTTGCATATATTGAACCATACTTGCATTCCCGGGATAAATCCTATCTGACGATGGCGTATTATCATTTTGATGTCTTGATGAAGTCAATTTGCTGGCATTTTGTTAACGATTTATTGCATCTATGTTTATTATGAATACTGGTATGCAGTGTTATGGTGTCTTTGGTTTTGGTATCGGGGTGATACTGGTCTTATAGAATGAGTTAAGGGGAATTTTTTCCTCCTCAATTTTTTGGAGTATTTTCAGAAGGAGACTGAATTTAACTCTTCTTTCTATAATTATTTTTTTCTATCTGTAGTATCAGTTTTATTGCTCCCTTTTCCATTTCTTTTTATTTGGATCTTCTCTCTTCTTTCCTTTGGTAATCTAACTGGTGGTTTATCAACTTCATTTTTCTTTTTGAAGTACCAACTTTTTATTTCATTAATCCTTTGTATTGTTTTTCTAATCCTGATCTCATTTAGTTTTCTCTGATTTTTTTTTTTTCCTTCTGCTTCCCAGGGTTTAGTTTGTTCTTGTGTTCCTAGTTTTTGGAGATGTAACATTAGATTGTTAATTTGAGCTACTACTACTTTTTTGATGTAGAGATTTTATGCTATAAACCTCCCTCTTTGCACCACTTTTGTTGTCTCTTGAAAGTTTGAATTGTTGTATTTTCATTTTAATTGGTTTAAAAAATGTTTTAAATGTTATCCTAATTTCTTCATTGACTCAGTATTCCTTCTAGAGCATACTGTCTCATTTTCATGTATTTGTATAGTTTCTGAAAATCCTCTTGGTATTGATACCTAGCTTTATTCCACTGTGATCTAAGATGATACTTGATATGATTTAGATTTTTAAAAATTTGTTAAGAATTTTATGGTATAATAAGTTGCCTCTCTTGGAGAATGGTCTAAGACTGTATATTCTCTAATTGTTAAGTAGAATGTTCTGTAAATGTCTGTTAAGTTCACTTGGTCTAAAGTTCAATTTAAGTTCAATCTTACTTTGTTAATTTTCTGCCTTAATGATCTTTCTAGTGCTCTAAGTGTGATGTTGGCATCCTCCATTTTTATGGTATTGCTATCTCTCTGGGTTTTTTTTTTTTTTTTTTTTTTTTTTTTTAGGTATAGTAATATTTATTTTGTGAATCTGAGTGCCTTGATATTGGGTGTATACATATTTAGGATTATTACATTATCTTATTGAATTCATTTCTTTGTCATTATATAATAGCAGTCTCTGTATTTTATTACTGTTTTTCCTTTAAAGTGTATTTAATCTTATATAAGTATATCCTACTTATTTTTGCTATCTGTTTGCATGGAATACCTTTATCCAACCTTTTATTTTCAGTTTACATGTGTTTTTATGGATAAGGTGAGGTTCTTGTAGAAAGTATATAATTTGATCAAGTTTTATTTCTTTTTAATTTATTCTATTAATCTGTATGTTTTAAGTGGAACATTTAATTCATTTACATTCAAGGTTAATATTAATATGTCAGGCTTTGTTCCTATTGTTCATTGTTTGCAAGTTTTTTTTTTTTTTTTTTTTGATGGAGTTTCACTCTGTCACTCAGGCTGGAGTACAGTGGCACGATCTCCGCTCACTGCGAGCTCCTCCTCACGGGTTCAGGCCATTCTCCTGCCTCAGCCTGCTGAGTAGCTGGGACTATAGGCACCCGCCACCAAGCGTGGCTAATTTTTTTCTGTGTTTTTAGTAGAGACGGGGCTTCACCATGTTAGCCAGGATGGTCTCGATCTCCTGGCCTCGTGGTCCTGCCCGCCTAGGCCTCCCAAAGTGCTGAGATTACAGGCATGAGACATTGTGCCTGGCTGCAAGTTTTTTTTTTTGTTTTTTTTTTACAATTTTTTTTTGTTTCCTTTTCTCTGTGTTTTTATCTTTGTGGCTTGAAGAAATTCTGTTGTTTTGCTATTTGATTCCTTTCTCTTTGTGTGATTGTCTTATAAGAACTGCGAGTTTTATTTTTTTGTATATTTGTGTGATGGTAAATATCAAACTTTTGTTTCCATGTTTCATTTTCACCTTTGAGCATTTCCTGTTAGGCTGGTCTAGTGAAGACAAATTCTTTTAGTGTTTGCTTACCTGGAAAAGAGTTTATTTATTCTAAAATTCTTGGCTGACAGATTTTGTTTTTCTTTCAGCACTTTGGAAATGCCATCCTATTCTCTTCTGACCTATAAGGATTTCTATTGAAAAGTCTGCTGTTAGTCTCATGGAGTTTATAGATGACTAGACACTTGCTAACTTTAAAATTATTTCTTTTATGTTGACTTTTGACATTTCTAATATAATATGCTGTGGTGAAGTAATTTTTACAATGTATTTCAGTGACGGTATCTGGGCCTCCTAGATCTGAATGTCTGACTCTCTTGCTAGTCTTAGTACATTTTCGTTGATTATTTTCTTAAATAAGCTTTTAAACGTTTTTGATCTCTGTTCACCCCCAAGAATACAAATAATTTGTAAGATCTCTTGCTTCAAGTAGTCTCACACGTCTCTCAAAGACTGTGTTTTTTGTTGTTGTTGTTTTTTTGTTTTAATATATATTTTTGTTTGACTATTTCAAAAGACATGAGACTCTGAGATTCTTCTGCTTAGTCTAGTCTATTACTGAAACTTTTGTGTTTTGCATTTCTGTCAATGAACTTTTTATTTGCAGAACTTTTGCTTTTTGTTTATTTTTTTAATTTGGAGTTTTAAAGAATCTTTTTGATTGAGATCTTTTGCTGGATGATTGTTGTGGTCCTTTGATGGTGTCATATTTCCCAGCTTTTTCATGTTTCCTGTGTCCTTCCTTTGATATCTACATATGTGGTATCATAGTCACTTGTTCCAAGTTTTTGAACTTGCTTTGGTAAGGGAGAATTTTTTCCTGAAGATGTATAGGTTATTGGTTGTGAAGGATATCTTGGTTTTGATTTAGGGTGCCTGTGGTAGTGCAATTGTATCACTTCTTCAGCATCATATAGAATCAGTATCTGTGATTTCCTCTGTGACTTAGGGTACAGTTATTAGTTGAGGTTGTGATAAAATATTGCTGGGGACTTGGACACCAACTGAGCCAGTCTTCAGGCCCTTGTGTTGGTAGCTATAGAGTGAATGTGACTGTTTTTAGGCCCCAGAGCAGCTTACTCTGATTCCAGTGTTACTAGGTTCTTGGGGGCTGATTCTTGAAGCTTCAGGTGGTTTGTTTAGAAGCTAATTGTGGGAGCCAAGAGTACAGTTTGTGGGTGGGTTTTCAGGCCCCTGAGCATCTGGTATGTTGTAGGTGATGATAGTATCCATGATGGAGCAAACCAATGAGACCCAAGCAATTCTTGTTGATGTTCCTGGTAGTTTCTACTGGTTGGGTGGACTAGTCCTCAGTACCACAACAGGGTAGTGGATATTTTCCTAAATGTGCTTAAAAGAGCTTGGTCCCCTCTGCCCCTCCCACAGCTGGGTGTTGGCTGCAGCCATGTCACCTTCAACTGGGTGGGGCAAAACCCAGTGTTAAACTCTCAAAATGGTATCAGCTGTAGCTTATGACTAGAGAGGGTGGGGCACCTCTCAGATGAGCAGCATGGGCAACACGCTGTGGGGAGTGCAGTCTGCTTTAGTCTCAATCTCACAGCAACCTGGAGCAGGATGGTGGGTATTGTTCTGGGTATTATACATAAGTGACCCTGGATTTTTTGTCCCTCATCAGCTATGTGGGGGCTGCAGTCATGTCAGCTTGGACTCTGCCCAAGGGTGAGGCACAGCCCAGCATTGAACTCTCAAAATGGTTCCCGCTGTGGGCTTGTGACCAAAGAGGTTGGAACACCTTTCAGGCTAGCAGCATGGGCAAGAAACTGTGGGGAGTGTGGCCTGCCTGCATTTGCATTTAACAAAAGCCTGATGTAGTGCAATGAATATTATCCTAGATGTGCATAGGAGGGCCTGGCTTCCCTGACTCCCCTTGGCTGGGCAGCATCTGCGCCAATGTCAGCCTGAACTCAGTCGGAAAGTGAAGCACAAACTAACATTAAACTACCAAAATAGAATCTTGGGCCTGGTACCAGAGAGGGCAGTGTCCTTCCCATGCAAGCAATATGGGCAAGAAACTGTGGGGAGAGGGGTCCACTCATTTCTCTGTCTGAAAAGCTGACTGTAGCAGAGTGGTAGGGAACTTCCTGGAGGTGTGTAGGAGTGCCTGGTCTCCCATCTCTCTCCTTGGAACAGTATAGCAGCAGCATCCCTATCTGTAGATCCTTGATATTGGGTCTTTTAAAAGGGCACTCAGTTGAAGCTGCTGTCATTTCAGATGCCTGTGGTATTCCATGTGGATTCCTTTTTTGGAGCAATGCCTGTCTTCAATCTATAGACAGCTCCATATGTTAGTGGATCAAGGGTTTCTCCCATAGCCAAAATTATAAAAGCCCATTTTGAAATCCTAGGGATTTCTGTATCACTCTTTCCCTGTGTCTAGGAGTCTGTCTCAGTCCTCAGTTAGTCTCCAGCTGGCCAAGCTGCCTTAAACACTCTCCTTACTTCCTTCTAGAGTTTTCTGTCTCTTCTCTAATGAAGCCTAGTGTTATCTCCTAATTTATATTTAGAATGTAAGTATCTACTTAGTTTTCTGGTTCCTCCTTGTAGAAGAGGCACATACTACCTGCATCTAGTCAGTCATCTTGATTCCTCTATCCCAAAACTTTCATATCCTGTTGGAGCCCCACTCTCTCCACCTCACCAATGAAATCGTTGATCTAATTCTGAAACAAATTAGTCTGCATTTCATAGAACTTTACATAAATGTCATTATACAGTATGTATTCTTTTCAGTCTGAATTTCTTTATCTTAGTATATTTTCAGATTCATTCATGTTGTGTGTTTATCGTATTTTATTTCTTGGCATTGCTGAGCAGTATTCTGTTGTGTGTGAATGCCACTATTTGCTTACCCATACACTTTTATGTACACATTAGTTGTTTTATGTTTTCAGTTATTAATAAAGCTGTTATGAATATTTGTATACCAGTGTATAGATATGTTTCTATTTCTCTTAGGATAACATGTAAGAGTGAAAAGACAAGGTCATATAGTAAGTGTATATGTGACTATTTAAGAAATTCACAAACTGCCTTCCAAGTTTTAAAATTTGAGTTATTCCAGTGGATATATAATGGTATACTATTATAGCTTTCCTTTGCCTTTGTCTAATAACCAATTATTTTGAGCATCATTTCCTATGGATATTTGACATCTGTATAGCTTCATTGGTGAAGTGTCCTCTATGAAGTAAAGTTTTGCATATATTTTCTCCTTGTATTATGGCTTGATTTTTCATTAATTAGCAGTATCTTTTGAAGTGGAAGAGTTTTTAATTTATACTGGGAGACTCAGTATACTGATTTTTTTAGTACATGATTTTCATTATATTTAAGACATTTTTGCAAAACCTATGATTTCTATGATTTACTTCTAGAAGCTCTATAATTTTAGACTGCACACATATGTTTATAACTAATTTTGTGTTTACTTTTGTATATAGTGTGAGGTAATGCTTTTTTTTTTTTTTTTTTTTGCATTTGGTTATTCAATTGTTCTAGCAGCATTTGTTGAAGTAATCATCCTTTTCTCTGTAAAATTGCCTTGGCATCTTATCAGAAATTATTTGCCTGACCATTTATGCATACCTATTCTGTATTACGTCATTGATATGGTTTGTGTCTCCATCCAAAACTTATCTTGAATTGTCGCTCCCATAATTGCCACATGTTGTGGGAAGGATCAGGTTGGAGATAATTAATTCATAGAGGTGGTTTCCCCTCTATTGTTCTCATGGTGGTGAATAAGTCTCCTGAGATCTGTTGGTTTTATATGGGAAACCCTTTTTGCTTAGTTCTCATTGTCTATCTTGACTGCTGTGATGTGAGACATGCCTTTCACCTTCTGCCATGATTTTGAGGCCTCCCCAGCCACGTGGAACTGTGAGTCCATTACCCTCTTTCTCTTTATAAATTACCCAGTTTTGGGTATGTCTTTATCAGCAGTTTGAAAACAGACTAATACAATTGTCTTGATTACTGAAGGCTTTCGTAGGTACAGCATGAAATTAAGTAGTATATAAAATCAAGCTTTGCTCTTGTTTTACAAATTTATTGTGTTTATTCAAAATTCTTTACATTTGCATGGAAACTTTAGAACTAGCTTGCCAATGTATAGAAAATATGTAGAAAAAGACGTAGGGTTTTGACCGGAATTTCATTAAGTACATGAAGAATATTTGTGAATATTGACATCTTAACAATTCTGAGTTTCCTAACCTCCCCCAAACAATATTTATTGTAATATTTATTTGTGCCTTCTTTAATTTTTCAACATATTTTATAAGTTCTCACCCAGCTCTATTTATCTCTTATACATTTTTTCAAGTCCATGCCTGAATATTTCCTATTATGATGAAATGCCATATGGTATTATTTCAATTTTCAACTTTTGTTGCTATATAGAAATTAAATTGATTTTAAAATTTTTCTCATATTTGTAAAACTTACTGATAAGCTTATTTGTGTCTTTTTCAATAAATTCCTTCAGAGTCACTACGTAGTGAATCATATTATCTGCAAATAAAGTTAATTTTATATTTTCTTTCCAATCTACATGTCTTTTATTTCTTGTCTTACTGGAATGGTTAGGATCTCCCATACAATGTTGCATAGAAGTAGTGAAGGTAGACGTACTTGCCTAGTTCCTGGTGTCAGACTGAAAGCAGTCTTTCAACATTTTAGTGTAATGTTCACAATGGAAATTTTTTGTAAATGCTTTCATAAGGTTAAGGACATTCCCTTCTCTTCCTAATGTGCTGAGAGTTTTTATAAGAATCAACGCTGTATTTTCTCAAATGCTTTTTGTGTCTATTGAGATGATAATATGGTTTATCTTTTTTAGTCTATGAACATGATTAATGTTTGAATGTTTAAGCACATTTATATTTCTGCAATAAACCTCACTAGGTATTTATTATCATTGTCATATATTGCTTAATTATTAATATTTTAAAGAATATTTTCATCTGTGTTCATGGAGAATATTAACATAGTTTTCTTTTAATGTCTATATCTGTTTTTGGAATAAGAATAGTGTCAACATCATATAATGAGCTAGAAAGTACAATCCCACTTTAATGCTCTGGAAGTAGTTGTATAAAGTTATTTTTACTCTTCCTTAAATGTTACAATCAAGAATGAAGTCATCTTGGCACCCTTTTGTTTTTGTTACTGTTCTTGACGAAGGGCGGTTTCTAAGTACAAATGCAATTTTAAAAATAGACTTACAATTACTAATTTTTTCTATATTATTCTGTTTTGGTAGTTTGTGTCTTTCAAGAAATTCTTCCAATTTGTGTAGGCTGAATTTCTTAAAATAATTTTATAAGAGTATTTATTCACAAGTCTTTAACTATCTGCAGAATGTGACATAGAAATATCTCATTACTAATATTGGTAAGTTGTGTATTTTATCATATGTTTTTTCTGCTTAGTTGGGTTAAAGATTTATCAACTTTCTTGATATATAATAATCAGCATTTGTTTTCAGTGGTTTTCCCTATTGATTTTCTGTTTCTATTGATTTCTTCACTTACAGTTAATGATTTATTTTCCTGATTCCTTTGTGTTTCATTTGTTTGTTTTTCCAGTTTTTTTAGTGAGAAACATAATATTATTGACTTGATGACTTTATTTTTCTCAAATGTAGTGTATATTACTATAAATTTCCTCTAAATACTATTTTAACTGCTTCCCACAAATTTTCATATGCTGTGTTTTCATTTTTACTCTGTTCAAATACCTGTATTGCTTTTCCTTATTTTTTGACCTATAGACTATTTAGAAATATGTTAATTAGTTTTTTAGGAGAGAGGAGCTTTAGATATCTTTCAGCTGTTGATTTATAATTTAATTACATTGTGGTCAGAGAACATACAGTGCATGATTTGAAACTATTCAAACTTGTAAATACTTATTTAGTGATCCAAAATATGGGTCTGTCTTGGCAAATATTTTTGTCATGTTTTTTGCTTCAGTTGGTTGGAGTGTTTTGTAAATGTTGAGATTAAGTTAGTAAGTAGTGATGCTCATATTTTCTATATGTTTTGATTTTATATCTTCTTTTATATCAATTATTTATGGAAAATCTGTGAGAATAATTGTGGATGTGTCTATTTCCCCTTCTGCTTCTCTCAGTTTTCATCTCATGTATGTTGAGCTGTGTTATTCGTGCACTAATATCTAGGTTATTTTTAATTAACCTCAATATTATGAAATAACATTTCAAAAATTCTGGTAATATCTTGTGCTTTAAAATCTACTGGTTCAATATTAATATGTCCTCTCCATTCTTCTTTCATTAGTGTTAATATAATATAACTTTTCCCACTCTGTTTTAACCTACTCATGCCTTTACATTTATTATAGGATTTTGGTAATGAGATTCTATTTCAGGCTTGTTTCTTAAAAACCTAATCTAACAAACTTTCCCTTTTATTTCATATGTACATTTTATTTGTACTTAATCTTTTACAGATGGTTGGATTTGTATCTATCATCTTCCATTAGTTTTTAATATATCCCTTTTTCTTTTTGTTTCTTTTTATTTCTTTTTCTGTATTTTGCATTAACTAAACATTCTTTAGAATTCCGTTTTATTTCTTTGTTGGTTTATTAGCTATAATTCTTATTTTATTATTGCTTTATTCTGGGTTTCTAGTATACATCTTGAAGGCATCACAATCTATCTTCAATAATATTGTACCATTTCAAGTAGAGTTCAAGAACTTAAGTATTCTTCTGATTCTCCCCTCACTGCTGGTTTGTTGTTGTTGTTGCTTTATATTGAACTATTTTTAACTCTACACAATTACATTTCTGGTGTTCAACAAATAGATCAAATTGTTCCTTTGATTTCTTTGACTGTTCAATTACTATTTGTCCAAGATTTTGTTACTCATATTTCCTCTTCCACTCATTCACCCTTTAGTTCCTATGTCCCTTTTAATATTTTTTTAACCACTATTTTAACGGGGCTGTTTGGTAGAAAAATGGTACATGCATCTGTTTAATTGACGGAAGCCCCCATTTAATTTTAATGACATTTTCTGTGTTTATATTTGGATGGTCCATTTGAACACAATTTTATCATATATATATTGTTTGAATAGAATGCTTACACTATTTCTGTTCTTCATTAATCTCAGTCCATTTCCATTGTTCATCCCTCCACGAGCTCTATGATTTTCACACTGAACAAATTTTCATGACCAAATCCTCAGCATTTACCTTACATTTCCATTCTTTCACTTAAACTCGTCTTTTCCTTGACCTGGTTATCCACTTTGGAGGCAAGAATTCCCAGCAAGTGTGGCTTTTTTGTCATATATTTCTTGTTACTGGGAAAGATAAGAGTCAGTGTTTTATATTCTCTACTGAAGTCCATGTCATTTGCTTATACCACCCTTCCCCAATAACCATTGCTGTGGTTCATCAACAGATATGCTAGTATCCTATTGTTGCTGATTCAAATCTTGAGTAACAGTCATCTTCACTCATTCATTACCAATAATGAGACAGAAAGCAAATTGGTATTAAGGCCAGGCTGATCAGGATTGAATTTTAACTGTGATAGTTACCTAATATACTATGATCGATTATTTGCATTGATGGCTGTGATCAATTGCCTTTATGTTGATGTTCTTTGCAATGTGACTTTGCTGCTCTTTCCAACAAGTAGTTCAGTAATTATAGTGAACTTAAAGGATTACAGGAGTTACCCAAAGCACATGGTCTACAGGCTGGCATAGAGAGTGGTATTTAATAAATGGACTTATTAGCCTTGTTGTTATTCCTCGCAAAATCCCTATAGCACATTGATACTTTTTTGACACCTTGGCCTAATTGTATCGTAAACACTTCATAACTTCGAGTATTTCAGTCTTTATTCTACTTCAACCATTTATCAAAACAATTCTATCTCTCCTTGAAAAATTTCACCTGTAAGCCTCTGTAGTACATTCTCATAATTTCATGTTGCTTTGGTATCCATTTTGAATACAACTTTAACTTTCTCATACCAGAAGTAAGATTCAGTCATCCTTGATATAGTTTCCAGCTTTATACCACACCTAAATGATTCAAGCTAGTGTCCAGAGGTAATAATTTAGAGGTAGCTCTTCCACCAAGACTGGACTCCCTGCTTTCCTGCAGTTTTTTTAGAGAGACAATTCAGATATTTGCCCGTGAACAAAGTGGCCCACATCTTACTCCCTTATATATACTGCTAGTTGCCATGTTCTGTCTCTCTCTCCTTTTCTCTCTCTGTCTGCCTGATCCTTTGATCCTGTTTTGTACGACCTCCCTACTCATTATACACTCCTTGCTCATTTTTTATAGGTAAAAATCTCTGAACTTGTTTTCTGTTGTGGTGGTATGTTGAATGTGTGGCTTCCATCTAAAGAATGAGAGGCTGCTATAGGCTGGTTTCTTCAGGACACTGAGAGAACATAAGGTCAGGCTCCCATCACCAGAGCAATAGTCCAGTGGACCATGGACCAAGCAATAGTCCAGTGGACCATGGACCAGTGGACCAAGATGCACTTGCAGATAAGAGCTGCAAGTGCATCTGCCAGCATAAACAAGTTTTTCATGTGAGGGTGCCCCTGGTTTTGGGTTGGACAACTAGACATTAGACTGTCTTCCAGGTAAAAGAAGTAACCTGTGAAAGTCACAATGTAAACACCCATATTCGGGTCCCTTTCATTTCCTGTTAGGGCAGGTTACACCTTTGTCAAAGATCAGTTGACTGTAGACATGTGGGTTTATTTCTAGGCTCTCTATTTTGTTTCTATTTATCTATATTTGTTTGCATATCAGTACCATATTAATTTTATTATTGTAACTTTGTAATATATTTTGAAATCAGGAAGGATGATGCCTTCAGCTTTGTTCTTCTTCCTCAAAATTGATTTGGCTATTCAGGGTCTTTTTTAGATCCATATTAATTTTAGAATTTTTTTCTACTTTTTGTAAAGAACGCCACAGGAATTTTGATAGGGACTGTATTAAAACTGTGGATCACTTTGAATATTCTGGACATTTCAACAATATTGTCTTTCCATTCATGAACACGGATATATTTTTATTCATCTGGTTCTTCTTTAATTTCTTTCACCAATGTTTTATAATTTTCAGTGCATGCACTTAATCGATGAAGAAAAACAGTTGAGATAATTCATTCATTTATAATAAAAATTATCAGCAAGATAGTATTGAAGTTAGTTACTTCAATATAATAAAGGGCATCTATGAACAGCCTACAACTTACATCACAATCAATGAAGAACAACAAAAAGCTTTTTCTTTAAGATCTGGTAAAGGTAAGGATGATCACTCTTGCCACTTGCTTTCAACTAATACTAGACGTCATATTCAGAGCAATTAGACAAAAAATGAAAACCAAAGGCTTCCAAATCAGAAGAGAAGTAAAATTTTCTCTGCATGCAAATGACATGGCCTTATATGTAGAAAACCCTGAAGACTAAACAAAAACTGTTAGAACAAATAAATTCAATAAATTTACAGAGTACATAATTCAGTCTTCTTTCTTTACACAAGCAATGAACTACCTGAAGAGGAAAATAATAAATTCTAATTCCAATAGAAGCCAAAAGAATAAAATATGTTGAAATAAACTTGTTTCAAGAGGTGACCTCCCTTGTTCATGCACTTATTCTATTTCTCTCTTTTTAGCTGAGACATACACATAATCTTAAGTCATTGTTTTATTCTCTTTTTTGTTTATTTTCATTTACTTTTCTGTGAAATATTTTTCTTGCTTTCAGTCCTTAGGAGACCAAATTGTAATTTACCCCTGAAAGCCTGGAGGAATCCTTTGAATTCTGTGGTTCTACTATAGTTGCAGTTTAGCATTCATCTGTGATCCCAACCTCCAGAGGTTACCTAAGAGCCTAAGAATCCTTTCACTCTCACAACAGTTGCTGTGCACCCACTCCTGCTGTCCGTGGCCCAGGTTAGGGAGCAGAGGGGCTTGGTACTTTCATACATCCCCCAAGAGAGATACCACAGCCTCCAAATAGAGAAGCAGGTAAACTACATACCACATGACTCCTTGTCTCCACTGCTCCCCACCAAATGGACTTGCCTGCATCAGTGACAGGCAACTTGCGGCCTCCCTACCCCTGCCTGAACACAGAGTACTTCTAAGAGCCCAACCTTTAGAGACCACCACCAATAAGTGTTTCTGCTCTACCTGCTATATTCGTTTTCATCACCACTGCTGCCTTCCCCTCTGCTAGCCTCAGGTCAAGGAAGGAGCAGAAAGGCTGGACACTTTTACATGTCCCCACCAGTGAAATCAAGCACCACTTCTGTGGGAGGGTAATGTGAGCAGACCACACACCTCACAGCTGCCATTCTCCATTGCCCAGCTGAGAAGGCCTGCCCTCCCTTGTAAAAGACTCACACATAGTCACATGGCTCCCACCACGCTATTTTGGCTGCAGCCTGGAACCCATCGGAGATCCCAGGCCTGTGATCTGCCTTTGGGTTTCCACTGTCTGAGTGCTCAGAACTTGAGAGTTCTGCTGGTGACCCAGGAATGACCACCCTGCCCCTCTCCATCACAACCAGCACCTGAACTCTGTGCTGGTCCAATCCCATTCCAGCCCTTTCATAACTCACGTGCCATCCAGTGGGCCATCTGGGGCCTGGAACTGGGGAATTATCTAGCCCAGTCAACACTACTGGCACCTGACTGCTCCCCTGAGTACTGAGATTGGGCCAGCCTCACCAGCTAAACACCACGACATCTGACACACACCCACACCCACATGAGCCAAAAGGAGAGCCCTTCCCCTTTCTAAACAAAGCAGTAGCATTTACCACATTAGAAAATAGGTGAGCCATAAAGTTGTATGTGTTACCCTGAGTAAAGGGGTTCTTTCTTAGAATCAATCCCATGGAAAGTCGTGGGACAGATATTTTCCATGGCTCTCAGCTACACTATGGTCTAGAGACAGAAAATAATTGCACATGGACTGAGAGTCATGAGCCACAGAACAGAGATGTGATAGAGAAATAAATTGTGTTCCTGACTATCTAGAACATGGAGCTGGTTCAGCCCCCTCACTCTCTCAGAGAAAATGGAGTATTTCACCAGGAGATCCCCTAGTCACCCCCATCAGGTTTGATGTCTGTGCTCATCATGGGATATTAATGGGAAAGTCACGGGGTCCAGCACTGTCCAGCACTGTCCAGCTATCTCCCACTGTTCAGCTATCTCCTTGCTGAATAGGAAGCTCAGGTCAACAAGCACTCCACTTTCCAGCTCATCATTTGAAACGGACTATCTCACAGTAAACAAAGATCAAGTGCACACCCCTCTGCTTGTGCCACAGCTGGTGCATATCCATAAGCACTATGTACTGGTCTTCAGATTAAACTGCACAGACCAATATGAAACCTCCCAACAAAAGTGCACAGTGCTATAGAAGCAAAACTAAAAGACCCTACCCAACATATTCTACAGTCACAGCCTCAAGGTGGGAAATAACAGAGAAAGGAAAACCCCATATGAATGAAAATATATTCAAGATAAGAAGTGTCAGTTTCTCTAGATGATCAGGAAACATAAAAATACAGGTACCGTGACAAATCTGAATGTCGTGACACCACCAAAGGATCACACTAGCTCTTTAGTGAAGGACCAAAATGAGAACTCAGAAATGGCAAATGAAGGATTAAAAGTATGGATTGCAATGAAGCTCAAAGAGATCCAAGGGAAGGTTGAAAATCAATACAAAAGCTACCCAGGAAGTGAAGGAAGAGGTATATATCTTAGGGGGAAAAAAAAGACTTCTGGAAATAAAAAAAAATACTTAAGGAATTTCAAAATACCGCATAATAGACTGGACCAAAAACAAAAAAGAAAGAATTTCAGAGCTTGAAACCTGAGCTTTTGAATTAATCCAGTCAGACAAAAATAAAGAAAAAAGAATTTTTTTTAGAAATGCACAAAACCTTTGAGAAATATGAGATTTACTATGTAAAGTAACAACACCTACAACTTACAGGCATTCCAGAGAAAGAAGAAGAAACAAGCAACCTGGAAAATATATTTGAGAGAATAATTAACTACAATTTCACACTATACAAGATGAACATCATCAAAGTATACAGTCACCAGAACATCCAAGGTAGATACAAAAAAACAAACAAACAAAAAAACTGAAAGGCAGCTGAAGAACAGGGTCAAATCACTAAAGATAAAACTCATCAAACAACAAACTTTTCAGCAGTAATCATACAAGCCAGGAGAGATTGAGGGTTTATTTTTAGCCTCCTTAAAGAAAAAAAGATGCTAGCCAAGAAGTTAATATCATATCAAAATAAGCTTCATAAATGAAGGAGAAATAAGGTATTTTCCAGACAAGTAAATACTGAAGGAATTTGTCACCAATAGACTGAACCTACAATAGATGATTTAAGATGTACAACAATGGAAATTGAAGGATGATGGTCACCATCATAAAAGGACACATAAGTACAAAGCTCTTAGATCTTATAAAGCAATTACACAACACTCCAAAACACCTAGCTAACAACATCATAACAGGAATTAAACCCCACGCAACAATATTAACCTTGAATAGAAATGGCCCAAATCAAGTTTGTTTAACCTGCAGCCCAACACAAATTTGTAAACACTTTCAAAACATTGTGAGATATATATATATATGCAATTTTTTAGGTCATCGGCTATCATTAGTGTTAGTATATTTTATGTGTGGCCTAAGACAACTATTTTTTCTTCCAGTTTGGCCAAGGGAAGCCAAATGATTGGGCATCCCTGGCCTAAATGATCCACTTGAAACATACAGAGTGGAAAATTTGATTAAAATAATACCCAACCACCAGTTGCCTACAGAGACACATCTATTGGCTAGAGACACATCTATTAGCTAATGACACCTTCACACTCAAAAGAGTCCAAAATTATATATCACACAATTGAAAAACAAGAGAGGTAGACATTATCATATAAACAAACCTTAAAGCAACAACAGTAAGAATAGAAAAAGAACAATATGTAATAATAAAAATCTTAATACAACAAGATTTAACTATCCTAAATATATACGTACTCATCACTGAAGCACCCAGATTTATTAAAAAAAAAAAAAAAATACTGCTGACCTAGAAAAGAGACTGACAGAAATACAATAATAGTAGGGAACTTTAATATTCCACTGATATTACTGCAAAGATGACTGAGGTAGAAAATAAACAAACAACAACAACAAAAACTTGACATAAATTGGAATTTAGACCAAATGGAGCTAACAGATATTTATAGAACTTTCTACTCAACAATTGCAAAGTACATATTCTTCTCATATGTGCATTGAACATTCTTCAAATTTGACCATATATGTGGCCATAAAGCAAGTCTGAATACATTTTAAAAGATAAAAATCATATTAAGTATCTTCTTGATCTTCTTGGACCACAATAGAATAAAATTAGAAATCAATACCAAGAGGAGCTCTCAAAAGTACACTAATACATGGAAACTAAACAACTCGCTCCAGAATGACTGTTGAGTAAATAATAAAATTAAGGCAGAATGTAACATACTATTTTTTTTGCCAACCCAAAATTAAGGCAGAATTTAAAATACTATTTTTTTTGCCAACCCAAATAATATAAGAAAAAAAGAAAAATTAATCATTTATTTAAAACTAATGAAAATAGAGACACAGTGTACCAAACTACTGGAATACAGCAAAAACAATGCTAAGAGAAGTTTATAGTGTTAAATTTCTACATCAAAAAGATATAAAAGTCTGAAATTAACCACCTAATGTCAAGTCTCAAAGACATACAAAAACAAAAATAAACCAAATCCAAAGCTAGCAAAAGAAGTAACAAATATCATAGCAGAACTAAAGGAGATTGAGATGAAAAGCCACAAAGGATCAGTAAAACAAAAAGTTGCTTCTCCAAACAGGACAAACACAATTGACAGACCACCAGCAAGATTAATCAAGAGAAAAAGGCAATTCAAATAAGTACTATCAGAAATGATAAAGGTGACTTTACAGGTGACACTACAGTAATTTATAGTATCATCAGAGTCTACTAGGAACACTACTATATGTACAAACTAGAAAACCTGGAGAAAATTAATAAAATTGTGGATATATACAACCTCCCAAGATTGAACCAGGAAGAAATAGAAATCCTGAATAGACCAATAATGAATAATAAAATCAAATTAGTAGTTAAAAAAAAGCTCCAACAACAACAAAGGAATCTTGGAACCAGACAGATTCACAGCTGAATTCCACCAGATGTACAACAAGGAGCTGGTATCCATGTACTAAAATTATTGCAAAAAATTGAGGACCAGGGATTCCTCCTTAACTCATTCTATGAATCTCATATCACTCTGATATGAAAATCATGCAAAAACATTAAAAAAGGAGAAAAGAACCAGTCAATATCCCAATGATCATAGATACAAAGTTGCTCAACAAAATATTAGCAAATCAAATCCAAAAGCACATCAAAAAGATAATTCATCATGATCAAGTAGGTTTTCTTTAGGGGGGAGATGCAAGGATGTTTCAACATAAATGATTCAATAAACAAGATTCACCATATGAACAGAACTAAGAACAAAAACCGTATGATCATCTCAATAGATAAGAAGCATTCAACAAAGTCCAATATTTCTTCATGATAAAAGCCCTCAACAAACTATGCATCAATGGAATATACTTCAAAGTAATAACAGTAATTGACAAACCCACAGTCAATATCATACTGAATGAGCAAAAACTGAAAGCCTTCCTCCTGTGAAATGGAACAAGATAATAGTGTCCATTCTCATCACTCCTATTCTGCATAGTACAGTAAGTACTCAGCAGAACAATTAGGCAAGAGAAAGAAAGATATTCAACTTGGAAAAGAGGAAGTCAAATGATCTCTGTTTGCTGATAACATTATTATATATCTGGAAACCCTAAACACTCCTCCAAATGACTGCTCCACTTTATAAACAACTTCAGTAAAGTTTCAGGATACAAAATCAATGTACAAAATCAGTATCATTACTATACACCAATAACATTTAAGCTGAGAACCAAATCAAGAACTTTATCCCATTTACAGTAGCCACAAAGAAAATAAAATACCAAGGAATACATTTAATCAAGGAGATAAAAGATCTCTATGAGGAGAACTACGAAACACTGATGAAAGAAATCAGAGGTGACACAAACAAATGAAAAAACATTCCACGCTCATAGATTAGAAGAATCAGTATTGTTAAAATAACCATATTGCTCAAAGCAAGCTACAGATGTAACACAAATCCTATTAAATTACCAATGTCATTTTTCACAGAATTAGAAAAAATCCTAAAGTTCATTTGCCACAAAAAAAACCTGACTAGTCAAAGCAATCCTAGGCAAAAAGAACAAATCTGGAGGTATCACATTGCCTTACTTCAAATTATACTATAAGGTTGTATTAACTAAAGCAGCACGGTAACTGGTATGAAAATAGAAACATGGATCAATGGAACAGAGTAGCAAACCCAGAAATAAGACCACATATCTATGACAAACTGATCTTCAACAAAGTCAACAAAAATTAACAACGAGGAAAGGACACCCTATCTGACAAATTATAATGGGAAAATTGGATAATCATATGCAGAAGAGTGAAACTTGACCTGTATCTCTCATCATATACAAAAATTAACTCAAGACTGATAAAGAACTAAATGTAAGAACTGAAACTATAAAAATTCTGGAAGAAAACGTAGAAAAAATTCTTCCATACATTGCCTTGGGCAAATAATTTATGAAAAAGACACAAAAAGCAAATTAAAAACCAAAAAAATAGGCAAATGAGACTCAAAGAGCTTTTACACAGCAAAAGAAATAATCAAAAGAGAAAACAGACAACCTACAGACTGAGAGACAATATTTGCAAATTAGGCCTCTTGGCAAAGGGCTAATATTTAGAATCTACAAGAAACTCAAACAACTCACCAGGAATAAAACAAATAACTTCATTAAAAATTGGGCAAAGAACATGACCAGATATTTCTCAAAAGAAGACATACATATATACATATTTAAAAAATGCTCAACATCAGTAATCATGAGAGAAATGCAAATTTAAGTCACACTGAGATATTTTATAGTAATCAGAGTGGCTATTATTAAAAAGTCAAAAAACAACAGATGTTGGCATGAATGTAGAGAAAAAAGAATGTTTATACACTGTTGGTGGGAATGTAAATTAGTTCAACCTCTTGTGAAAACAGTATGGAGATATTTCAAACAGCTGAAAATAGAACTACAATTTAAGCCAGCAACATCACTGCTGGGTGTCAATTGAAAGGAAAATAAAGAGGTTGGATGGCAAGATGGCCGAATAGGAACAGCTCCGGTCTGCAGCTCCCAACAAGATCAATGCAGAAAGTGGGTGATTTCTGCATTTCCAACTGAAGTACCCACCTCGTCTCATTGGGATTGGTTAGACAGTGGGTGCAGCCCTCAGTGGGTGAGCCAAAGCAGGGTTGGGTCGTTGCCTTACCCAGGAAGCACAAGTGTTCGGGGAACTCCTTCCCCTAGTCAAGGGAAGCTGTAAGAGACTTTGCCATGAGGAAAGGTGCATTCCAGCCCAGACACTATGCTTTTCCCATGGTCTTCACAACCCGCAGACCAGGAGATTCCCTTAGGTGCCTATACCATTAGGGCCCTGGGTTCCAAGCACAAAACTGGGTGTCCATTTGGGCAGACACTGAGCTAGCTGCAGGAGTTTTTTTCCATACCCCAGTGGCGCATGGAATGCCAGTGAGACAGAACCATTCACTCCCCCTGGAAAGGGGGCTCAAGCCAGGGAACCAAGTGATCTTGCTCAGGGGATCCCACCCCAATGGAGCCCAGCAAGCTAAGATCCACTGGCTTGAAATTCTCACTGCCAGCACAGCAGTCTGTAGTTGACCTGGGACACTGAAGCTTGGTGGGGAGAAGGGCATCTGCCATTACTGAGGCTTGAGTATGTGGTTTTCCCCTCACAGTGTAAACAAAGCCACTGGGAAGTTCAAACTGGGTGGAGCCCACCACAACACAGCAAAGCTATTGTAGCCAGACTGCTTCTCTAGATTCCTCCTCACTGGGCAGGGCAGCAGCCCCAGTTAGGGGCTTAGAGTTAAAACTCCCATCTTCCGGGGACAGAGCACCTGGGGGGAAGGGGTGACTGTGGGTGCAGCTTCAGCAGACTTAAATGTTCTTGCCTGTCAGCTCTGAAGAGAACAGCAGATCTCCCAGCACAGCCTGCTTCTTCAAGTGGGTCCCTGACTCCTTTGCCTCCTGACTCAGAGATACCACCCAGTAGGGGTCAATAGACACCTTATACAGGAGAGCGCTGGCTGGCATCTGGTGGGTGCCCCTCTGGGATAAAGCTACTAGAGGGAGGAACAGGTAGCAATCTTTGCTGTTCTGCAGGCTCCACTGGTGATACCCAGGCAAAGACGGTCTGTAGTGGACCTCCAGCAAACTCCAGCAGACCTGCAGCAGAGGGGCCTGTTAGAAGGAAAACTAACTAACAGACAGGAATAGCATCAACATCAGCAAAAGGGATGTCCACTCAAAAACCCCATCTGAAGGTCTCCAACATCAAAGGCCAAAGGTAGATAAATCCACAAAGATGAGGAAAAACTAGCACAGAAAAGCTGAAAATCACAAAAGCCAGAATGCCTCTTCTCCAAAGGATCACAACTGTTTGCCAGCAAGGGAATGAAACTGGAGGGAGAATGAGTTTGATGAATTGACAGAAGTAGGCTTCAGAAGGTAGGTAATAACAAACTCCTCCAAGCTAAAGGAGCATGCGCCAACCCAATGCAAGAAAACTAAGAACCTTGAAAAATGATTAGAGGAATTGCTAACTAGAATAACTAGTTAGAGAAGAACGTAAATAACCTGATGGAGCTGAAAAAACAGCATAAGAACTTCATGAAGCATATGCAAGTACAAATAACTGAATCGATCAAGTGGAAGAAAGGATATCAGAGGTTGAAGACAAAATCAATAAAATAAACTGTGAAGACAAGATTAGAGGAAAAAAGAATGAAAAGGAACAAACAAGCCTCCAAAAAATATGAGACTATGTGAAAAGACCAAATCTATGTTTGATTGGTGTACCTGAAAGTGACAAGGAGAATGCAACCAAGTTAGAAAACACTCTTCAGGATATTATCCAGGAGAGAACTTCCTCAGTCTAGCAAGACAGGCCAAAATTCAAATTCAAGAAATACAGAGAACAACACAAAGACACTCCTTGAAAAGAGCAACCCCAAGACACATAATCGTCAAATTCACCAATGTTGAAACAAAGGAAAAAATGTTAACGGCAGCTAGAGAGAAAGGTTGGATTACCCACAAAGGGAAGCCCATCAGACTAACAGTGGATCTCTCTGCAGAAATCCTAAAAGCCAGAGGAGAGTAGGGGCTAATATTCAACATTCTTAAAGAAAAGAATTTTCAACCCAGAATTTCATATCCAGCCAAACTATGCTACATAAACAAAGGAGAAATAAAATCCTTTACAGAGAAGCAAATGCTGAGAGATTTTGTCAATACCAGGCCTGCCTTATAAGAGCTCCTGAAAGAAGCATTAAATATGGAAAGCAAAAACCAGTACCAGCCACTGCGAAAACAAACCAAATAGTAAAGTTCATGACACTATAAAGAAACTGCAACAACTAACGGGCAAAATAACCAGCTAACATCAACATAACAGGATCAAATTCACACGTAACAATATTAACCTTAAATGAAAATGGGCTAAATGATCCAATTAAAAAATACAGACTAGCAAATTGGATAGAGTCAAGACCCATTAGTGTACTGTATTCAGGAGACACATCTCACATGTTAAGACACACAGAGGCTCAAAATAAAGGAATGGAGTAACACCAAGCAAATGGAAGGCAAAAATAAAAAAGCAAGTGTTGCAATCCTAGTCTCTAATAAAGCAGTCTTTAAATCAACAAAGATAAAAAAAAGACAAAGGCATTACATAATGATAAAGAGATCAATGCAACAAGGAGAGCTAACTATCATAAATACATATGCACCCCATACAGGAGTACCCAGATTCATAAAGCAAGTTCTTAAAGACCTACAATGAGACTTAGACTCCCAAACAATAATAATGGGAGACTTTAACACCCCACTGTCAATATTAGACAGATAAACGAGACAGAAAATTAAGAAAGATATTCAGGACTTGAACTCAGCTCTGGGTGAAGTGGATCTAATAGACATCTACAGAACTCTCCACTCCAAATCAACAGAATATACATTCTTCTCAGCATCACACTACACTTATTCTAAAATTGACCACATATTGGAAGTAAAACAATCCTTAGCAAATGCAAAAGAATGGAAATCATAACAAACAGTCTCTCAGACCACAGTGTAATCAAGTTAGAACTCAGTATCAAGAAACTCACTCAAAGAACTCAAGACTAAGAAACTCAATCAAAACTGCTCAACTACATGGAAACTGAACAACCTGCTCCTGGATGACTACTGGGTACATAGTGAAATGAAGACAGAAATAAAGATGTTCATTGAAACCAATGAGAACAAAGATACAACATACCAGAATCTCTGGGACACATTTAAAGCAGTGTGTAGAGGGAAATTTATAGCACTAAATGCCCACAAGAGAAAGCAGGAAAGATCTAAAATCAACACCCTATAACATCACAATTAAAAGAACTAGAGAAGCAAGAACAAACACATGCAAAAGCTAGCAGAAGGCAGGAAATAACTAAGATCAGAGCAGAACCGAAGGAGATAGACACAAAAAACCCTTCAAAAAATCAATGAATCCAGGAGCCTGTTTTTTGAAAAGATCAACAAAATTGAAAGACTGTCAGCAAGACTAACAAAGAAGAAAAGAGAGCAGAATCAAATAGATGCAATAAAAAATGATAAAGGGGATATCACCACTGACCCCACAGAAATACAAACTACCATCAGAGAATACTATAAACACCTCTACACAAATAAACTAGAAAACCTAGAAGAAATGGATAAACTCCTGGACACATACACTCTCCCAAGATTAAACAAGGAAGAAGTTGAATCCCTGAGTAGACCAATAGCAGGCTCTGAAATTGAGGCAATAATTAATAGGCTACCAACCAAAAGAAGTCCAGGAACAGACAAATTCACAGCCGAATTCTACCAGAGGTACAAGGAGAGGTTGTACCATTCCTTCTGAAACTATTCCAATCAATAGAAAAAGAGGGAATCCTCCCTAACTCATTTTATGAGGCCAACATCATCCTGATACCAAAGTCTGGTAGAGACACAACAAAAAAAGAGAATTGTAGACCAATATCCCTGACGAACAGTGATGCAAAAATCCTCAATAAAATACTGGCAAACTGAATCCAGCAGCACATCAAAAAGCTTATCCACCATGATCAAGTGGGCTTCATCCCTGGGATGCAAGGCTGGTTCAACATATGCAAATCAATAAACGTAATCCAGCATATAAACAGAACCAAAGACAAAAACCACATGATTATCTCAATAGATGCAGAAAAGGCCTTTGACAAAATTCAACAGCCCTTCATGCTAAAAACTCTCAATAAATTCGCTATTGATGGAACGTATCTCAAAATAATAAGAGCTATTTATGACAAACCCACAGCCAGTATCGTACTGAATGGGCAAAAACTGGAAAAATTCCCTTTGAAAACTGGCACAAGACAGGGATGCCCTCTCTCACCACTCCTATTCAACACAGTGTCGGAATTTCTGGCTAAGGCAATCAGGCAAGAGAAAGAAATAAAGGGTATTCAATTAGGAAAAGAAGAAGTCAAATTGTCCCTGTTTGCAGATGACATGATTGTATATTTAGAAAACCCCATCGTTTCAGCCCAAAATCTCCTTAAGCTGATAAGCAACTTCAGCAAAGTCTCAGGATACAAAATCAGTGTGCAAAAATCACAAGCATTCTTATACACCAATAACAGAGGGTCAAATCAGGAATGAACTTCCATTCACAATTGCTTCAAAGAGAATAAAATACCTAGGAATACAACTTACAAGAGATGTGAAGGACCTCTTCAAGGAGAACTACAAACCACTGCTCAGTGAAATAAAAGAGGACACAAACAAATGGAAGAACATACCATGCTCATGGATAGGAAGAATCAATATCGTGAAAATGGCCATACTGCCCAAGGTAATTTATAGATTCAATGCCATCCCCATTAAGCTACCCATTACTTTCTTCACAGAATTGGAAAAAACTGCTTTAAAGTTCATATGGAACCAAAAGAGCCTGCATTGCCTAGACAATCCTAAGCCCAAAGAACAAAGCTGGAGGCATCACACTACCTGACTTCAAACTACACAATAAGGCTACAGTAACCAAAACAGCATGTTACTGGTACCAAAATAAAGATATAGGCCAATGGAACAGAACAGAGCCCTCAGAAATAATACCACACATCTACAACCATCTCATCTTTGACAAACCTGACAAAAACAAGAAACGGGGAAAGGATTCCCTATTTAATAAATGGTGCTGGGAAAATTGGCTAGCCATAAGCAGAAAGCTGAAACTGGATCCTTACTAGTTATACAAAAATTAATTCAAGATGGATTAGAGACTTAAATGTTAGACCTAAAACCATAAAAACCCTAGAAGAAAACCTAGGTAATACCATTCAGGACACAGGCATGGGCAAGGACTGCATGTCTAAACCACCAAAAGCAATGGCAACAGAAGCCAAAATTGACAAATGGGATCTAATGAAACTAAAGAGCTTCTGCACAGCAAAAGAAACTACCATCAGAGTGAACAGGCAACCTACAGAATGGGAGAAAATGTTTGCTATCTACTCATCTGACAAGGGGCTAATATCCAGAACCTACAAAGAACTCAAACAGATTTACAAGAAAAAAAACCCCATCAAAAAAGTGGGCAAAGGATATGAACAGACACTTCTCAAAAGAAGACATGCATACAGCCAACAGACACATGAAAAAATGCTCATCATCACTGGCCATCAGAGAAATGCAAATCAAAACCACAATGAGATACCATCTCACACTAGTTAGAATAGCAATCATTAAAAAGTCAGGAAACAAAAGGTGCTGGAGAGGATGTGGAGAAATAGGAACACTTTTACACTGTTGGTGGGACTGTGAACTAGTTCAACCATTGTGGAAAACAATGTGGCGATTCCTCAAGGATCTAGAACTAGAAATATCATTTGACCCAGTCATCCCATTACTGGATATATACCCAAAGGATTATAAGTCATGCTGCTATAAAGACACGTGCACACGTATGTTTATTGTAGCACTATTCACAGTAGCAAAGACTTGGAATCAACCCAAATGTCCATCAGTGACAGACTGGATTAAGAAAATGTGGCACAAAATTGACAAATGGGATCTCATTAAACTAAAGAGCTTCTGCACAGCAAAAGAAACTACCAGCAGAGTGAACAGGCAACCTACAGAATGGGAGAAAATTTTTGCAATCTACTCATCTGACAAAGGGCTAATATCCAGAACCTACAAAGAACTCCAACAAATTTACAAGAAAAAAACAAACAACCCCATCAAAAAGTGGGCAAAGGATATGAATAGACATTTCTCAAAAGAAGACATTCATACAGCCAACAAACACATGAAAAAATGCTCATCATCACTGGCCATCAGAGAAATGCAAATCAAAACCACAATGAGATACCATCTCACACCAGTTAGAATGGCGATCATTCAAAAGTCAGGAAACAACAGGTGCTGGAGAGGATGTGGAGAAATAGGAACACTTTTACACTGTTGGTGGGATTGTAAACTAGTTCAACCATTATGGAAAACAGTATGGCGATTCCTCAAGGATCTAGAACTAGATGTACCATATGACCCAGCCATCCCATTACTGGGTATATACCCAAAGGATTATAAATTATGCTGCTATAAAGACACATGCACACGTATGTTTATTGCAGCACTATTCACAATAGCAAAGACTTGGAATCAACCCAAATGTCCATCAGTGACAGATTGGATTAAGAAAATGTGGCACATATACACCATGGAATACTATGCAGCCATAAAAAAGGATGAGTTTGTGTCCTTTGTAGGGACATGGATGCAGCTGGAATCCATCATTCTTAGCAAACTATCACAAGAACAGAAAACCAAACACCGCATGTTCTCACTCATAGGTGGGAACTGAACAATGAGATCACTTGGACTCGGGAAGGGGAACATCACACACCGGGGCCTATCATGGGGAGGGGGGCGGGGGGAGGGATTGCATTGGGAGTTATACCTGATGTAAATGACGAGTTGATGGGTGCAGCACACCAACAAGGCACAAGTATACATATGTAACAAACCTGCACGTTATGCACATGTACCCTACAACTTACAGTATAATAATAATAAATAAATTAAAAAAAAAAAAAAAAAAAAGAAAATGTGGCACATACACACCATGGAATACTATGCAGCCATAAAAAAGGATGAGTTTGTGACCTTTATAGGGACATGGATGCAGCTGGAAACCATAATTTTCAGCAAACTGTTGCAGGAACAGAAAACCAAACACCACATGTTCTCACTCATAGGTGGGAATTGAACAATGAGATCACCTGGACACAGGAAGGGGAACATCACACACCGGGGTCTATTGTGGGCAGGCAGTAGTGGGAGAGATAACATTAGGAGATATACCTAATGTAAATGACGAGTTCATGGGTGCAGTACACCAACGTGGCCCATGTAACAAACATGTACATGTAACCTGCATGTTGTGCACATGTACACTAGAACTTAAAGCATAATAATAATAATAAACTCACCAAAAACTGCACAATTACATGGAAACTGAAAAACTGTCTCCTGAATTACCACCGGGCAAATAACAAAATTAAGGCAAAAATAAATATGTTCTTTGAAACTAAGGAGAAGAAAGACACAACACACTAGCATATGTGGGACACAGCTAAAGCAGTGGTTAGAGGAAAACATATAGCACTAAATGTCCACAGGAGAAAGTGGGAAAGATCCAAAATCAATACCCTGACATCACAACTAACAGAATTAGAGAAGCAAGAACAGACATTCAATAGCTACCAGAAGACAGATAATAATTAGGATCAGAGCAGAACTAAAGGAGATAGAGACACAGAAATCCCTTCAAAAAATCAATGAGTCCAGGAGTTCCTTTTTAAAAAGACATTAACAAAATAGATAGAACAATAGCCAGACCAACAAAGAAGAAAAGAGAGAAGTATCAAATAGACACAATAAAAATTGATAAAGGGGATATCACTACTGCTTGCACAGAAATACAAACTATCATCAGAGAATATTATAAACACCTCTATGCAAATAAGCTAGAAAATCTAGAAGAAATGGACAAATTCCTGAGCACATACACCGTCCCGAGGCTAAACCAGGAAGAAGTCGAATACCTGAATTGACTAATAACAAGTTCTGAAATTGAGGCAGTAATTAATGGCCTATCAACCAAAAAAAGCTCAGGACCAGATGGATTCAAATCCGAATTCTACCAGAGATACAAAGAGGGGCTGGTACCATTCCTTCTGAAATTATTCCAAACAATAGAAAAAGAGGGACTCTTCCTTAACTCATTTTTTGAGGCCAGCATCATCCTGATGCCAAAACCTGGCAGAGACACAACAAAAAAAGAAAATGTCAGGCCAATATCCATGATGACATCGATGAAAAAATCCTCAATAAAATAGTGGCAAACAGAATCCAGCAGCACATCAAAAAGCTTATCCATCACGATCAAGTCAGCTTCATCCTTGGGATGCAAGGCTGGTTCAACATATGCAAATCAATAAATACAATCCGTCACATAAACAGAACCAATGATGAAACCACAATTATCTCAATGAATGCAGAAAAGCCATTTGATAAAATTCAACATCCCTTCATGCTAGAAACTCTGAATAAACTAGGTATTGTTGGAACATATCTGAAAATTATAAGAGCTATTAATGACAAACCCACAGCCAATATCATACTGAATGGGCAAAAACTGGAAAAATTCCCTTTGAAAACTGGCACAAGACAAGGATGCCCTCTTTCACCACTCCTACTCAACATACTATTGGAAGTTCTGGCTAGGGCAATCAGTCAAGAGAAAGAAAGAAAGGATAGTCAAATAGGAAGAGAGAATGTCAAATTGTCTCTGTTTGCAGTTGACATGATTGTATATTTAGAAAACCCCATTGTCTCAGCCCCAAATCTTAAGCTGATAAGCAACTTCAGCAAAGTCTCAGATACAAAATCAATGTGCAAAAATCACAAGCATTCATATACACCAATAATAGAGAGCCAAATCATGAACTCCCATTCACAATACCTATGAAGATAATAAAATACCTAAGAATACAACTTACAAAGGATGTGAAGGACCTCTTCAAGGAGAACTACAAACCACTGCTCAAGGAAATAAGAGCAGACACAAACAAATGGAAAAAAATTCCATGCTTATGGATAGAAAGAGTCATTATTATGAAAATGGCCATACTGCTCAAAGTAATTTGTAGTTTTAATGCTATCCCCATCAAGCTACCATTGACTTTCTTTACAAGATTAGAAAAAACGACTTTAAATTTCATATGGAACCAAAAAAGAGCCCGCATTGCCAGTACAATCCTAAGCAAAAAGAGCAAAGTGGAGGCATCATGCTACCTGACTTCAAACTATGCTACAAGGCTAGAGTAACCAAAACAGCATGATACTGGTACTAAAACAGATATATAGACCAATAGGACAGAGCAGAGCCCTCAGAAATAACACCACACATCTACAACCATCTGATCTTTGACAAACCTAACAAAAGCAAGCAATGAGGAAAGGATTCCGTGTTTAATAAATAGTGTTGGGAAAACTGGCTAGCCATATGCAGAAAGCTAAAACTGGACCCTTTCCTTACGTCTTATATGAAAATTAACTCAAGATGGACTAAAGACTTAAACATAAGACCTCAAACCATAGAAACCCTAGAGAAAAAATACTTGGGCAATACCATTCAGGACATAGGCATGGGCAGAGACTTTATGACTAAGACACCAAAAGCAATGGCAACAAAAGCCAAAATTGACAAAATGGGATCTAATTACCTAAAGAGTTTCTGTACAGCAAAAGAAAGTATCATCAGAGTGAACAGGCAACCTACAGAATGGGAGAAAATTTTTGCTATCTATACATCTGACAAACGGCTAATATTTAGAATCTACAAGGAACTTAAATTTAAAAGAAAAAAACAACCCCATCAAAAAGTGGGTGGAGGATATGAACAGTTGCTTCTTAAAAAAAAAGACATTTATGTGGCCAAGAAAAATATGAAGAAAAGCTCATCATCACTGGTCATTAGAGAAATACAAATGAAAATCACAATGAGATTCCATCTCACACCAGTTAGAATGGTGATCATTAAAAAGTCAGGAAGGCCAGGCACAGTGGCTCACATCTGTAACCCTAGCACTTTGGGAGGCCGAGGCAGGCAGATTGCCTGAGCTCATGAGTTCGAGACCAGCCTGGGCAATATGGTGAAACCTGGTTTCTACTAAAAATACAAAAAATTAGCCGGGTGTTGCGGTGTGTGCCTGTAGTCCCAACTACTCCGGAGGCTGAAGCAGGAGAATCACCTGAACCTGGGAGGCGGAAGCTGCAGTGAGCCGAGATCGCACCACTGCACTCCAGCCTGGGTGAAAGAGTGAGACTCCATCCCACTACCCCCTCTCCAAAAAACAAAGTCAGGAAATAACAGATGCTGGAAAGGATGTGGAAAAATAGGAACACTTTTACACTGTTGGTGGGAGTGTAAATTAGTTCAACTATTGTGGAAGACAGTGTGGCAATTCCTTCAGGATCTAGAACCAGAAATACCATTTGACCCAGCAATCCCATTACTGGGTATATATCCAAAGGGTTATAAATTATTCTATTATAAAGACACATGCACACATATCTTTATTGCAGCACTATTGACAATAGCAAAGACGTGGAACCAACCCAAAAGCCCATTAATGATAAACTGGATAAAGAAAAGGTGGCACATATACATCATGGAATACTATGCAGCCTTAAAAAGGATGAGTTCACGTTCTTTGCAGTGACACAGATGAAGCTGTAAACCATCATTCTCAGCAAACTAACACAGGAACCGAAAAGCAAACACGATATGTTCTCACTCATAAGTGGGAGTTGAACAATGAGAACACATGGACACAGGGAGGGGAATATCACACACCAGGGCCTGTTAGGGTGTTGGGCTAGGAGAGGGATAGCATTAGGAGAAATACCTAATGTAGATGATGGGTTGATGGGTGCAGCAAACCACCATGGCATGTGAATACCTATGTAACAAACCTGCACCTCCTGCACATGTATCCCAGAACTTAAAGTACAATTTAAAAAAAAAAAAAGGAAAATAAATCGTCAGGTGAAAAAGACACCTGCCCTTGTATGTTTATCACAGCAGTATTCACAACAACAGTTATGGAACCAACTTCATCAGTGGTTGACAGACAAAGAAAATATGGTTTATATACACCATAGAATACAATGCAGCTATAAAGAAGGAAATCATGTCCTCTGCAGCAACATGGATGAAGCTAAAAGACATTGTCCTAAGTGACCTAACTCACAATTGAAAATCAAATATTGCATGTTCTCACTTATAAATGTGAACTAAACAGTGGACACACATATACATAAAGATGGAAATAACAGAAACTGAAGCTTCCAAAATGAGGGAGAGTAAGAGGGTTTTGAGGGTTAAAACTTTACCTGTTAGATACAATGTTCAATATTTGGGTGATGGGCACATTAGAAGCCCATTCTCCATCATTACCCATATAACAAACATGCACTTGTAACCCCTGAATCTAAACTAAAAAAAAAAAACCCTGACTGTATTCATTAATTCATTCATTTAAAAATACCTGCTATACATCACATACTTTCTTAGCCTGGAGACATATAGCTGTGAACAGGAGAGAAACGTTCTATATTTCTTTCAAGTTTGTCTTATATTGGACATAAACAGTATAACAGAAAATGCCAAAACATGTGATAGGGTTATAACGGGAATTTCCCAGAGGCCCATGTGAGTATACAGAAAAAAATACATATCCCATACTAGAGGGATGGAAGTGATCAAAGAAAAGTGTATGACTTGCGGCATGGCCATAAGATAAAAATCCCCTCAGATAGCTTAAAGAGAGTTAGTGTGGTGACTGCTTCCAGAGATAAGTTCGATTTTAGAGACATCTAGAGGCTAACAACAGAAACAAGTCATTATTATCCCCAAGGCTGAAGGAGAAAAGAAAGAGTGTTACTAAAGTCCGAAGGAACGGGGGCACTGAAAGTTCAGCCCTTTGGGAGCTATGGTCATAAAGGTCACAGCTGCAGCACTGAGAGAAAAAAATACCTGGAACTCTTGTTTCCCCAGTTTCAGTCTCCTGCCCATGCTTGTCATTGACCAAACTTAACTAGAAGTGAACTTTTAGAGAGCATACGTGATACATATTATATCAACCACTTGGAGTACAGAACAAAACAGACAATAAATGGGTTAGGGTAGGAGAGGATGAAATACAATCAGTACAGATTGCTTCTCTTGCTACTCAGATTTTATTCTTGCCATTTAATCAAATGAAGGAATTCTCATTGACAACTCAGGTGAGGCATAACTGCCATTAGACTCAATAATGAGGGATGATGTCAGATCGCTTCATTTTCATGCAGAACCCACATGATGATAATACATATCACCGTTACTCTTCATGTTGGTTGACCTGAAAAATGAGGCAAACAAATAATCAGAAATGACAAGTATAATTTCTACAGACCCTGATGCTTGCTGGTCAATATTAAGATTCATAACTTGTAACTTTACCATCATTCATTTCTTATCCTTCTTTTCCTCTATCACATTGTAGAGTTTCCTCATGAGATAGGTGACCTAATTTACTACTCTAACATAGTCTGGGTAGCAGGTCATTCTGTCTTTATTCGATTGTCCCATTTTTCCATTTATTATTATTAATGAACTTAGAAGCTCTAGAAGGCACACAAGTGAATTTCCTAGGTTCCAGGTATAACATTCCTACTTTCCAATGTGTAGCCATGACCCAGTTTTCTCTTGGTAATGGGGAAGAATTTCCACAACGAGTAAAATAATCTTCTTGATGCCTGTTGATTCTAGAAGATGTAAAAGTCAAAAGGCCTATAAACATTCTCAGCATCCATGAATGTGCTCCCTGAAAAAAGTATTTCTCCCTTTTAAGTAAGACCTCCAAACCTGTTGTATTATTCTGCTAGCTTTTTGATAAGGACATGTGACAGAAAATCCCAACACCTCTTTAGATCACAGCAAATGTGGCTTCTCACTGGTGAATTTTCAGTCTGTATGTTGTATTCAGGTATCTTCGATATGTATCTCCTTCTGTAAATAACAGCTAACCATTGCATACACTTATCCTAGTGGTGGACATAAGACCCACAACTGCCACAGAGATGCATTTTACACTGGGCCCAGTTAAAACTGACAGACTTGTTGCTTACCAAATAAGTAGACAGAATAGCAGACATCAAACATAAATAGGCTCACCATATGTTGTAGCAGTGCAAGATGCTGCAAATTATCACTCATTTTAGAGAAACATCTTGACATTCCAAGAGCATTGGAACCCTAAAACTTCACTAATGTGATAGACCTCTAAATTTGTGTCGGGGTTTTTCTCTCATCCTCTAAAATGTGTCACACTACTATGCCATATAGGATACTTGCTACTTTTAGCTCACAAAGTAAAATAATGTCATCAATATAATGTTCAATTATGATATTTTCTGAGACACTAAAATGTTCTCGTAGGTCATGTATGACAGAATGCAGTAGATTTGTTCTGACCTTGATTTAAGACAGTAGAGACATATGGCTGTCCCTGCTAGGTAAAACAAACTTCTGGTTGTTGTAACTAATTGGAAATTTTTTGAGAGAAATTTGCTGAGAAAATAGATGCACATTAGGTGTCAGAGACTATGCCAATTTGGAACATGTTTAGATTATTATTATAGTGGTAGAAGGTTGTCAATTTTCTGGGGATTATTCTTCATTTAACTTGATTCTTCCCATTGATATAGCTATATCACACAGGTGAAGAAACAGATGTATGTTTTCTACTACTCATCGAATATTTTTATTTATCTATACTTTCAGATACTAGAGAAATAACCATTGGATCCACTGAGAATTGGATTCAGGGAACAATTTCATCTGTCATGTAACCTCTATAATTAACCATACTGATGACTGAATCATGGTAGTGTTTCTGTTTCATAGGAACAAGTGTTACTTTGGACTGACCATTCAATAACCCCCAGAAGGTTCTATGTATTTGTATCATAGCCATGTACAAACATTACTGTATGTGGCCACAAGTTCCTCTGGTAATGGCTTGGAGCAAGATTTAAAATATGCATTTGACTCTCCACTGCAGAGTGTTATCCATGATGAACTAGCCTTGCTCTACAATTAAGGAGTTCTAGGTGCATGAACTAGCTCAGATGTGGAACTCAGTAAAACTACACAAGTTCCAAAAACATGTTTTTTTCTGAATACACAGATGAGCCAACATCATAATGACTCCCCATCTCTTTCATTCACAGGGATTTAATAATCAATTAACTACTGCCACAGATCCTGCCGTTAAAATATTTTGAATGCAACTTTGGCCTTTCAGCTTGTGACTATCTTGTCTCTGATCATTAGTAGACACCAACATCCAGCTTCTATAACTTTTTGGTCCAATTGTTCACATTGATGAAGAGTGCAATTAAATGACTCATTAGCATCTTCAGCTTACAGTGGGATAACATCAAAGAATTTTAGAGAAAATGCTGGTGCTCTGCCAAAACCTTTTTTTTTTTTAAATGCCTTTGGGAGGGAATATCTTCTAGGTCCTCCACATGTGTACATTTTCCCTGCTCTATGTGACAGGGAAAGTTGCATACTATAGATCTGCTCTGATATTCTCACATCCTTTACAGTATTAAAGACAAGTTCTGGAATCTTTATCTCATTGATGGGAAGCCGCTATTGTATTCAGGCTTCAAGTAACCAAACAAGAAAACTCATACAGCATTGCAAATATTCAGATAAACAAATGAAGTTCCAAATTCCAAGTAAATTTCCCAACATTGAAAAATCTGTTACGTAACACCAGATTTTGTTTTGTTTGATCTAATAACAACAGAGTCAATTCTAACACATAGTCTTCAGGGAAAGATCTTGCAGATATGTTGGTATGTACTCTTTCTATTCTTGGAAAAGATCTTACTCTTGGAAAAGATCTTGCAATTCTCCCTCTGTGAAATGCTAGTATTTAACTCATCAGGCAGTGAGGGGTATAGATTTGTGTCTTTTGGAAAAGTGGTATTTCCTTGAGAGATACCTACTCCAGCCAAGATCATTGAAAGATATTTAAGCAAAGAAAGATTTGACTTGTCCATTCAAATCATTAATGTGTGATGAAATATCTCTACCTCAATTCATCGGGGATATATTTCTTCCTAATGACTTTCCTATCTATAGCATAGGAAGAGACTTGATGAGTTTGTGCACTGGCATAATAACTGTGAAACACAGATAGTCAGTTTCAGGGACAGATGCTTAGCCCTGTCAGCCCTGTAGCTATTGGAATAAATAGAGGTTTGTTGTTTGTTTGTTTTGTTTTGGCCCCATAGAAGTCTTTTTTTTTTTTTTAATGTTCTCTTCTTTATTCTTGAATTGGGTGCATGTGTTCCTTAATATAATGTTTTGTGTTTTCCAGTACTGTCTGATGATATCAGCCTACATTCTTTCTATTCATCATTGTTGCCATAACAATGAATAACAAGAGCCTGTATGATCACCCAAGTATTTACGGTCTATTGCTAATCTATCCTGAACTACAACCAATGGTAACCTGGATAATTGTGATGCAATGCACGCTACAAATTAGGATTATTACCTTTTTCCCTGACTGGAGAGCATATGTTCATCAAATATGTGAGCAACACAGGTCCAGAATCTTACGATAGTTGTCAAATTTCTCGGACCACTCCTGGTATCAATTACAACATCAACTAGGTATTGGTACAGTAGAGATTCACTCAGACAGAAACATTAATGAATGTATTTCAAACAGAATGTGTGCACAGTTAACTAAACAGAGGATGTTGAGATGCTCAGAAACTAGTAACATTACAAAATGGTTACATTTCCTAAGACTGAAAGAACGGAGGAGAGAGCATAGTCCTATTGGAGTCACAGAACTGGGGTCACTTGATGGAAATTGTTATTACAGAAAGATATAACTACTGTCAGAGTGTAGTGTCAAAGAAGGGGGAAGAAAAGAACTACCTTGACCTTGATGTCTCCTTACTTCTGCCCACTGGTCTGTGTGTGTTTCCCATTAGAGGAGTGCAACTAGAAGCCACAACACACAAAAAAAAACCTCTAGTGATGCAGTTATAAGGTCGACCTCCCAGAAATAGTGAAGCACAAGAAATGTTAGAGAGTATATCAGAGGTGTGGAAACAAAAAGGAGTAATTCATTTAGGAGGCAACAGTTACATCAATACCTAAAATGAAAGAGCAAAAATGTGTTTTTCAGAAAAAAGTTAAAGAGAAGAATATTCCAGGTAGGAAGAAAAGTCATGAAAAGAGCTGGACATTGAGACATTGTACACTTGTAAAATTGAAAGAAGATTGGTATGGAAGAGATGTCAGTTGGAAAGTGGTGATTTAGGGCACCTTAGATGATGCGACATCTTTTATATCAAGTTGAGATATTTAGACTTTTTTCATAGAAATAACAGAAAAGCATTCAATGGTTTTAAGAGAGACATGATAACATCATTTTATGTCAAGAAAGGGCATTTAACCAAGAGAAAATCGATTGCAAGAAGAAATGCAAGGAGATGAATTAGAAAATAACTGCAGTGTTTTAGGTGATAAATAATAAGGTCTAGAGTGAAAGTAATTACTTAAAAGTAGATGAGATATGGAGAAATATTTAGAGAATATAAACAATGGCTGGGCATGGTGGCTCACACCTGTACTCCCAGCATTTGGGAGGTCAAGGCGGGTGGATCACCTGAGGTCAGGAGTTCAAGACCAGCCTGGTCAACATGGTGAAACCCCGTCTCTACTGAAAATACAAAAATTAACTGGGTGTGGTAGTGGGTGCCTGTAATCCCAGCTACTTAGGAGGCTGAGGCAGGAGAATTGCTTGAACCTGGGAGGTGGAGGTTGCAGTGAGCCAAGGTAGTGCCATTGCACTCCAGCCTGGGCAACAAGAGTCTCAAAACAAACAAACAACTGTCTTAAAACAAACAACAACAAAAACCAAAAAAAAAAAAAAAAAAAAAAAGAAAAAAAACTTAGACACACACACACACAGGCAGAGAAGAGGGCAGGGTAGAGAATATGAGAGAGGGAGAGAGGAAGAGAGAGAGAATTAAGTTAAGCAAGGTATCTAACTTTGAAATGTAGTAAAATGTAGGCATTTTACTCTCTCTCATTGGGGCGTTCTCCATTTTACAATGTCTTCCTTCTCAAATTTATTTGTAATTAACACTGCTTCTATTATGTCAGTGCAGTTATTTCCAACCTATACCTCCAATGAACATTTTTTTTAAAAAATCTAACCTCAGTAATTTGTAAGATATTTCTACCTCATCTCTGAAACTTGGCATATTCTAACTGAACTTGCTAGTCTTTCATTCCACATCTACCCGTTTTTCTGATTGCCTATATTATTTTAATGGTGCCATCATTCTTAAAATTTCTCATCTTCTAAATAACTTTCATCATTTATTCTTTGTTAATTTATCTTATCCAATTAGACAAATGCTGTTAGACTTTACTTCTAGTAATTTGCGCTCTCCCTTTTCTTTTATACTTTAACTCTACTGCAGTTTAGACCACTGTTTCCTCTCCAGTGGACAACTGTCATGTCCCTATAATTAGTTTCTTGTTTCTTTCCAATACATTGGATAAAATTAATATCTCCAACACAAAATATTGTCTATGTCATTGATCTGATCCAAAATTAATAAAAATCACTCCTTACAAACCAGTTTAAATATATAATTGCTATATTTTCATTCATTAAACTTTTATTTTCTCCTTTTCATTCACTTTGTTTAAAAATTCTTTTAAAACTCATCAAATTTGTTCTTTGACTGAAGTAATGAATTATTTGTCATAATGCAGTGGCTAACTATGTCTACTCCTTTATGTTAAAGCTAATTCCTGATATTAAAACAATTATTTTTAATCAGAGATATTACATGTTTTCTAAACAATGCGTTTTGACACCAACATGATATATATCAATATAATACATATAATAAAGCTATGAATATTTAGCTATGTGAACCATATAGTTAGTTAAATTGGTAAAACTATTTTAAAAGATTGGTTCTATACTGTTTCTTGAGACAGAATTGTCTCAGCGACTCTTAATGGTAAGAGTTTCTTTAATATAGCATTATGATAAACATGAAGGAATTAATCATAATTGCTTAGTGAGAAAGCATTTGACTTCTTGGAAATGAGATTTTTATATCTGTAAATGGGATAATCACACTTGCCCTACATACTTGACAGAATTGTTTTGAAGGCCAAAAGAGATTTAAGAATGCAGATAACTTTAAAATATAAGTATGCTACATAGAGGTCTCATATCTGTAACTTCAACAATCTCAAATCCATATAAATATCAGCAAACTGCTTGTTTTAAGAAAGACTGCTATTAAACTCATTTCTTTTCTGAAATCACTGATTAGGATGCTATACATATTTAAATAGTACTTCAACTCACCAAGGCAGTTTTTATATTTGAAAAAATGACATGAGATTAGTATCTAATTCTCATCTCTGGAGTCACTATACTGTGGTAAGAGGTTCTTAAGTCTTAGTTTCTGCAAATCTCTTTGTCATAGACACAAGAGACCAAAACACATTAAAAAGATTACATGTAGTAAAACGAAGTATACTCATAGTTGATATTAATTATGTCTTTCTGCTATTTTGAAAAAAGTCAAAGAAGCTTAATAACTTTAGTTTCTAGCAAGTTTTCTAGCTTATATTAGGTTAGAATCGTAAACAAATGAGGATCGGCTGCTTGAAACAGATATTATTTGTATTACAATGAAATATGATATATCGCAAGTAAAGATGTAAACATAAGTTTTAAACATGGAAGAGAGGGTTAGCATTCTTCCAACTATGTTCCCCATCTCTCTCTGGCTTCTAATAATGTGCCTAAAGGGTCTTTTGGAGTAGAGGGGAAACCAAACAACAGAACTCTGGATCAACCACTCAGCTTCCATTTAAGTAGCTTGTTTTTAAATGCTTAATACACAGAAGCTTTTCCCAAAATCCTCTTTTGAGAAAAGACTTATCTTTTCTGTTCCCCTCCCTGCCACCTCACATAGTAATTCCCTCCCAAAAAACAAAAATAAAAACAAAAACAAAAACACCTTGAAAAGCTCTGTGGTAGAGAAAGGCATCTCTTTTCTGCAATGGATATTACTCTATTACATCCCACTGAAGTTGCTGACTTATGTAATGATGATGTTGTGTCATTAAGAAAAAGTTACTGTGTTCACATGATTCTCTGTCAGAATGCAACAGAGTATTGGCAGTAGCTTGAATAACAGCCCCCAAATACCTCCATGTCCTAATTCTCAATACCTATCACTGTTACCTTATATGGTAAAGCAGACCTCATAGTTGTGATTAAATTAATAATCTTGAGATGGGGAGATTATTCAGGTGGGTACTATGTGATCAGCATGATTACATAGTAATCATAGTAATCATTTAATGGCAGACACAGCAGGAGTCAGAGGAGGAAGATAATGAGATTTGATAAGGGAATCAGAGTGGATTGATGTACTTTGAACTTCTTAAAAGGGGTCACAAGCCAAGGAATACAGGTGACCAATAGATGCTGGAAAGGTCAGGGAATGGATTTTCACTTCATCCTCCAGAAGGAATCAACTCTCCAAATATCTTGATTTTAGCCCATTGACACTGATTTCAGATTTATGCCTTTCAGAACTGTGAGAGAATAAGTTTGTGTAGTTAGCCTACTAAGTATGTGGTAATTTGTGGCATCTTCCGTAGGAAATTAATATAGCACGCAAGACATTTGAGTGTCTGCAGTTGTGGTAGCTTCATGTGACAACATTCTCTGTGAAAGTTCCTATGAAGTTTCTCTTAGTCATTCATACATTCATTTATAAACTAGATCCATATTAAATATCATTTGCTATTTTAGGTTTCACAGATGTACAAATTATCATTCCATAATATAAGACCTTGAGGAACTAGGAGTCTGGTAGAGATGACAGATATTTAAGATATAATTATAATTATGATCATGTGTTAAATAATATAAAAGAAACTTAAACAAAATAATTTTGTTACATAGGAATCTAGGAGAGAACCTAAACCTCTCTGGAAAAGGTTAGAAAGATTTCATGATACGTGAGTTAAGTGATAGAGAATCAGACGAAAATTTCCAAGGCAATTAAGTCTAAATAGGAATCTATAGGCAGAAGAAGTCCTAATGCAAAATATGGTGACCTAAATATTTTAACCTGTTTAAACAGCTACAAAACTAAATGGAAATTTGGGGAACAAAGAGTGATCTGAAAGGATTGCTGATTAATGCTGATAAATGCATGCAATGATATACTACTCACATATTATCTTTCACAAATAATTCTAAATATAAGGAAATCATTCCTACTGAGTTATAAATGAAGGTGGAAGAAATGACTAATTTGTTTTATGACAATGTGAAACCCAGATTTTAACAATATGCATTGTGTTTACAAGATGAACACCAATGTTCCTTTAGTTCTATACTTATATAATTCTGTTGAATCTAAGTGAAATTTATCCTAAGTTCCTAAGTTGGTAGAAATAAAGCTTTTGAATACATCATAAAAAATGTGTGTTTGCTAGAAAGAATGTAGTTTATTTGTAAAGAACCGATTATTAGTATATTTTTTGCATGGCATTAAAAATAAGTTGTTCAAATATTTGTATTTTACCATGTAAACAAATATCTGCTTGTTTAAAAGGGTTCTTTGTTGTTGCTGTGGTTTATTTTTTGTTTTGTTTTGTTTTGTTTGCTTTGCATTACTTTTCATTAGAATGTTTCAGGATTATGTGGCTGTAGTCAAGGTCTTTATTTATTCTGTCCTATTCAAGTTAACTTCTTACTTTAGCACTGATGATTTCACAAGTCTCATTCCTTTCTCCACCACACTTTTAGTGAAGTATGAATGCCTATTGTTTGCCACTGCTGTTATTCCTGTGATGTGAAGGCCACCTGTCATTGAAAAGAGTTACCATGCTCCGGTAAGGCAGATAAGATATTTTTAAATATATTCTAAGATTTATTTAATAGGTTTGACCTTTCCAGAAATTGTCCTTATCCATCATTACAGTACATGATCAATCATTTTAAACTTCATCATCTACAAAACAAGCATTAATAACAGGGGAAAGAGTTTACATTCTATTTTTCTCAAGAGATTTATATCAAAACGCTTTGGACGGCTCTGCTAATTAAGGATAAGAAACTAAAAAATGTTGATCAATCTGACTATCTTCACAGTGTCAGTGTCTTAACTGAAATTTCTGTTAATCAATGTTTTACTTTAGATCTTTAGGGGCATAAAGAGTGAGACCAGTAATATTTCTTTGGGTAAATCTGTAATCTGTTTGAATAAATATGCCTTGATTTCTCACTCATTCTCTCAGTATTAACTTTAAAAGTCAGGTAGTATTTATTATTTTTCAAATATGCAAAATAAACAGGTACATAAATCATTAGTGAATCACCTGTATGTTATGACCGGATGCTGCCAAAAATTTACCTGTGTAAATGTTGACTTTATTATTTTGGCCATGACGACAGTCTCACTCCAAACAATGGATAGACTGTGAAACGTGGCCTTCTTAGTGAGTCTATTTTTAGGATGAACACTTCAGGAGGCATAATTTTTATATGAGGTATTATACCCAAATTAAAGTTTGGTCAAGTAAGTATCAATTTATTTATTTATTTATTTATTTATTTTTTGAGACGGAGTCTCGCTCTGTCACCCAGGCTGGACTGCAGTGGCCGGATCTCAGCTCACTGCAAGCTCCGCCTCCCGGGTTCACGCCATTCTCCTGCCTCAGCCTCCCGAGTAGCTGGGACTACAGGCGCCCGCCACCTCGCCCGGCTAGTTTTTTGTATTTCTTAATAGAGACGGGGTTTCACCGTGTTAGCCAGGATGGTCTCGATCTCCTGACCTCGTGATCCGCCCGTCTCGGCCTCCCAAAGTGCTGGGATTACAGGCTTGAGCCACCGCGCCCGGCCGTAAGTATCAATTTAAAAAGAAAAAAAGATGTCCATATCCTAAAAATTGTAAAGATACTTCTTGAGCAAGATCTGGTCTTATTCCAGGGCAACTGATATCCATGTCTATGGGAACAAAAAATTACTCTTTCTATCAGTCAGTATATGAGCTCACTAAACACTTGTAAGGTTAATAAACGTCAGAAGAAACGCTAGGGTACCTTATTACAGTCTCTGCTATTCTGATTTTAAACTACTTGAACAGCAATTGATGGAGCAACAGAAGTGACAGTTCTATTTTTAAAATAAAACACAAAAAGCAAACCCAACTCTATTATTCTCTATAATAAAACCAAATACAGTGAGAAATAAAATTAGAAGGGGGAGGGGAACAGTGCAGAGGCAGAGATATCTTGTCTCTGTTCTGAGTTATTGAAGACAAAATATAATGCAGAAATGTTATTTCTAGTGTTATTGTAAAAATAATGTGTACGTTTAGCCATGTGTATCATCAACATTCAAATCTAAAGATCAAAGCACTCTTCCGGTTAATAATATGAACAACCTACATCCAGCTCCGAAGTAGAGCAGATCCCACTTCTAAGCCTCTGGAAATATATTCATACTTTTAAAGATTTTTTTAAATACCCATGTTTTATATAATGAAATTTCACAAAGTGATAGCAATACATATGATGTTTTTTATCAGTCTAGTTCTCTAAACTAAATATTTATTCTGGATCTATATTTGCACAAATTAATAAGCTAGAGATTTTCATTATCTAGTAAAAATAATGATTATCAATGTACTATGGCTACTTTGATAGACATCTGGGTTATTTCTATAAAATACCTAAATATTTACAGGGAAAATAAAAACAACAGCAACAACCAGAAAAAAAAAAAATTCATCCAGATGTTTTCCTTACATGATAACAAATATTTGAAAACATTTGGATGACTAGATCTTTCACTTTTCATATAAAAGTGAAATCACAGATATATATGCGAATCTGTCTATAATGGAATAAATTCTAAAATACCGTCACTAGATAGTGGAATATCCTAAATGACCTTGAAAGCATTATTTATTTTTACAGAAACTCATTCTCTCTGCTCCAAAGTGATTTGTTCAGTATGCTTTTGATTTTTTCTTAGCTCTAAAGTAACCAATTAGAAAATAACCTTCTGATATCTCCATATTCATTTCCACACGAACTAAATATGAAATTTCAACTTTACTCACAATATCTACACACAACTCAGACAAATAACAAAGAACAAAGACAAAGAATGTGATTGATGCTAAACTGATGAAACAGCTGTGAAATGCGAGATATCCCATAGAGATACACCTGAATCCATATCAATCATATGTGTTTTCTTCTATAATTCAGTTATATAAAAACAAAATTTCTCTCTTCAGTAGTTTTTCCATTAGCATTCCATTAAACTTGTATACTGTTAATTAAGAATGTTGGTTCCTGATATGTTGCATGTTATAATTTGAGAAGATTTTGTGTAATTGAAATTTAGACAGGGAATACTATTATGTTTTTAGACAAGTTAACTAGTACTCAAAGAAGGGCAAATAACCAACTGGATATCTAGTACCAAGTGGGTCACACATTTTTTAAATTCGAATTCAATTATTCTTTTTCCCAGGCCTTTATTCACTGCACTATATTAAGTTGCCTTAAAAACAGCTGAATATTAGACCATTAAAAACTAAATACTAACATTATCAAAAATGTCAGAATTTGTTTAATTAGAATAACATAACTTAGATTTAAAACATGTCCTCAATAAACAGAATATTTTGGTTATTATTACTGTATATGAATATAAAATAACAATAGGAAAAATTTCTTTCCAGCTGCTTCATGGAGTGTGGATATTTGTACTCTCGTAAAAAGAATAAACACCTTATAGGTACGCTAAATAACTGTAAATTAGTGATTTTTAAATAAGTTTATATCATAGAAAAGGTAGAAATAATCTACTTAGTTTGTTAAATTTAAAACCTTTTTGAATTTTTTTACTTAATTACTTTTAAAAGCCCCAAGTGAAGATTTTAAAGAACCAAGTCTAATATTTCTTTTAAACTGTTTATCTGGATCTTAAATAAATCAAAAAAATTTTAAATAAATCAAAATGGTTTTTACCTATCTTAAGAATTCAGATTAGAATTCTCTGGTCCCAAAGTTATTACCTTAGATATAAATTACGGCTTATACGCCTGTAAAACAGAAAGATGTTTCAACTTAAAACAACTCGGGAAGACAAGAACACTGAATAATATTTGAGAAGCCTCACAACTCCCCAAAACACTAAAGCCAGAAGTCCCAAAGGGACAGAGGTCAGGAGGACAAAATACATGTAGATAGGAAAGAGTAAACCTATCTCATATTAAATTATGGGTCAAAGAGTGATGTGGTTTGAATTTGTATCCCCGCCCAAATCTCATGTCGAATTGGAGGAGAGGCCTGGTGGGAAGTGATTGGATCACGGGGTGAATTTCCCCCTTGCTGTTCTCACGATAGTGAGATCGATCTGATGATTTAGAAGTGCGTGGCACTTCCCCTTTGCTCGCTCTTTCTCCTGCCGCCACTGTGAAGAAAGTCCTTGCTTCCCCTTCACCTTCTACCATGATTGAAAGTTTCCTGAGACCTCCCAGTGATGTTCCTGTTAAGCCTGTGGAACTGTGAGTCAATTAAAACCTCTTTTCTTCATAAATTGCCTAGTCTCAGGTAGTTCTTTATAGTATGTAAGAAGAGACTAGTACAAAGAGTCCGGTAGTAACAGATAAGGCATCTGCAGTTCAAACTATCCAAGTAAACCGGAGAGAAGAGAAAGTTCTAGTGAAGATAACATTTAATAAATATAGAATAGTTTAAATTGGCTCATAATAGAAGATAGAAAAATAAAAAATATTGCTACTCTGTTTATGTCAACCTTAAAGGTTAGTATTTTCTTTATAATTTCAGTATTGGTTTGTAGATGAAATTTATAGGCCAAAAATAATATACTTCAATGACTCCTGTGTGACATATTTGTTACTTTGGTGCTTCAAACTGAATAACCATTTTAAACCCTAATGATAAGGGTGAATAACACATTGACCGAATGAATCTTATCCTTGTGTTGCTGTGTAGGAGCAGTTTTTTTCAATAAGATTCTTCATCTACCCAGAATTTTAGTAGATGACAAACACAACTTTTGATATTTAAATTTACTTTTTATTTTTTAATTGCATACTTGATTTCTGTCATCATTATTAATAATCCACTTTATTTTTTAATTAAAAATTATAAAGTATCAGACCAGACTAGTTAAGCAATAGTGGATATGCAGCCTAGATTGGCCTCTTATAAGATGGCACAACAGTGATTTGGGTGTAGTTTAAAACAAAGAAAAGACAAATCCCCACTCGAAAGGCATCATTGATATATTCTGGAAACATCACTGGAACTTTCCCTTGAAAGTAATATAGAAGGAAGCTCATAATTTTAAATACATAATAGTCTAACACTTTCCATTTGAGATCCATGGTGGGGATAGTATGAAGTGTAGAAGCTTGAGAGTCAGAGAGACCTTGAATCAAATTCCAGCTTCATTAGCGAGGGTGAGTTATTTGATCTCATTGATTGTCAGACACTCCTCTTTAGAAAAGAGATTATGATTTCTCCCTTACAGGCCTACCAGAAGAATCAAATTAGATCGTTTACTTAAAACTTTTAACAGAATGTCTAGCACAAAAGTTTCAGAACATACTAGCTCTTTTGCCAAGTAATAGAAAATGTAAGTATATTTGTGGCTGAATGTATGAGAAATACTGTTCTTGAGAGTACAGATTCAAATCTCTTTTAGAAATGCATTTTGAGCTGAGATATCCATAATAACTCGTTTAAAATATATATAAAGGCATTCTTCAAGATAGACTTTATTTTTGTATATGATACATAAAATAAACAACTTAGAGATAATCTTCCAGTGCCAAATATAGCAATTTCTTTATTGTTTCAAAACTTCAAATATTTCATTAAAATACATTTGAAAATTACGTATAAGTGCTCATACTGCACTTGTACTTTTTGTATTTTAAATCAGAATTTTTCAAAACTGTTTTTGCACAAATAGCTCAGTTACACCCACAAATCACTGAATCTATTTAGCATCTTTTGAAGAGGTGTAATTTTTTGAAAAATGTGACATTTGTTTTTGTGCCAGTGCATTTGTCAACATTAGTGTAATTAGCTCAAGTTTCATCAACTAGCTCGTGCAATCTGTTCAGAATGCAACTTTGAATTTTGAATAGTGTTAGGGACTCCAGTTAGAGTTTAAGCCTATTGAATATGATTTCAGATTTTTTTATTTGAAAAGAAAAGTCTTTAATAAAGTTAGCATAATTTTTAAAAATTCAGATTATATATTATAGGAAGAAGCATCAGGATTATTTAGCATTAATAGAAATTTTAGGAAAGTTTTAAAAATACTATCCATAAAATTTCCATGAACTAAGAAAGAATGATTATTTTGTTACATAACAAGTAACCTCACAATGTGTTCTTAATGCATTTATTTTAAAAAGTAAGAATAGTCTAATTTGGCTTAAGTCAGAATAAAGAAACAAAGACACTAACAATTATATTCATTACTGATAGGAATTTGTCTCCACCATAAGGCAGTGGAAGAAAAGACTTAGAAAAACTTTTAATAATTATTTCATCAAGATACATTTTTGAGATGAATTACAGTTTTACTTACATTCTTGGCACAGATGGTATCATATTTGGAAGAGGGATTTTAGAAAGTGTAAGAGAAAAGGTTATTTGGTCTTTTCTGTGCCAATATTAGAATATTCTTAGAACAAAAACCGTATTTGAGAAACAAAGAATAGAAGGATCTCTAAAAATGAAACATTTATCCTCTGGCAATATCTGATCTAACAACTAGATGGCCTCTCAGGTTCAATGGCTAAATCTAAATGAAACAAGAGGGAGAAGCTAAAAATATTCATTTTTCATACCAAGTAGGCCTGGTTTAAGAATATAATTTTTAAAAATAATCAGGCAGGTATCCAACACGTTTGCTGTCAACTTCTCTGTAAGGACACACACACACACACACACACACACACACGACAGAGAGAGAGAGAGAAACACACAACACCATGGTCTCTTTGTTTTCAAGGAGTTTATGCTGAAGTGGGGGAGAAAGATAGACATGGAAAAAACTTATTAACAATTAAAGTCACAATTATAATACAAATATGTAGCTGCATCAAAGAAGAGATAACTCGATTCAACCAACTATCTTAATTGTTTGAAATGCAACTTTGCATGAGAATGCTGGGTGAAAGTCATGATGGTAAGCATATTGGTGGGAAAATATAAGAGATCAAATTCTGTAAACTTGTGGGAGTGAGTTAGAGAGAGGCCTTAAATGTATATTCCTTTGTTCATCATTAAATAAACTTTGAGAATCTGCTAATTTTTAAGTCCTATCTATATTTTGGGCAGTCCAGATGATTGGCATAGACTTAACTCTTGAAATACTTAACATACTAAGACATGGATAGAATGTGAATATCCCCAACCATGTTAATAAGGAAAATTAATTTCATAAAATAAGAATATACAAAAACCATTGTGTGGTTTTTATGGTGGTGAAAACATCTTCCACATAAAAGATAATGATAGAGGTAGCACTGGGACAACTTTGAAGGATAAGTAGAATTCACTTATGGAGTGGTCAGGTGGTGATATATGTCAGGCCCCAATTTGTTGTCTTCCTGACAGGGTTCCAATCACCTTTATTAATCTCAGCCTTGAATTCAATTGTGAGGAAATGAGGATTGATTTAGTTTTGGGGAAATTCCATTATAAAGAAATTTACTGAACACTGTATCATGAGAGTGGTGAATGTTGAATGTTGACTGAATGTGGTGAGAGTGGATATCCATGCCTTGTTCCAGATCTTAGGAGAAAAGCATTCAGTCTTTCACCACTTAATATGATACTGGATGTATTGTATAGATGCCTTTTATCAGGTTGAGGTTGAGAGAATGCCCTTCTATTGCTAATTTACTGAGAATAATTATTGAGAATGAAAATTGTATTTTGTCGATTGCTTTCCTCCATCTGCTAAGATACTCATGTGTTTCTTCCTTCTTTGGACTTTTAATATGGTAGATTATATTGATTAATTTTTTAAAATACTGAGTCAGCTTTGCATTTTTTAGGTAAACTCCACTCGGGCATGCATGATATTCTTTTGATATAATGATGAATTTCATTAGATAATATTTTAATTAGGATTTTGCTTCTATGTTTACTAGAGAAGCTATCCCCTTTTTGTTTGTTTCTTTGTTTTTGTACTGTCTTTGTGTGGTTTAGGTATCAGGGAAATCTTAGTCTTGTAAAATGAGTGGGAAGTATTTCCTCTATTTCAGCATCTGTTACTGGAAGAAATGCTATAGAATTAATGCTATTTCCTAAATGTTTGGTAGAATTCATCTGTGAAATCATGTATGTATGGAGAATCCTTTATAAATGTCTTTACCAATTCGATTTCTTTAATAGTTATAACAGCATTCCAATCATATATTTTATCTTGAGTGAATTTTAATAGTTTATAATGTTTCAGAAATTGGTCTGTTTTATCTAACTTGGCAAATTTATATGCATAGAGTTGTTTGTGGCATTCTATTTTCAATAATATTACTGTAGGATCTGTAGTAATGTTCTTATTTTCTTTTTAGTAACCTCACCTTAGAGTCTATAGTGACATTCTTTCATTTCTGATATAATTTGTTTTTTGTTGGTGTTAACATTGCTAGAGGTTTACAATTTCACTGCTCTTCTCAAAGAACCAACCTTCTTTTTTACTTGTCTTTTTTTTTCAATTTTAATGATTAAAATTATTGATTAATTTGTCTTAAGATGTAGCCTTATGTTATTAATTTGAAATGATTGTTATATTAATAGTATAAGCATTCAAAGCTATAAATTCTCTCTGAGTATTGCTGCAGTTGCATCACACACATTTTAATTTGTTGTATTTTCATTTTTATTAAATTAAATTATTTTCTAATCTGCTCTGAGACTTCCTCTTTTACCCATGGAATTTTTCAGACTCTGTTGCTGAATTTCCAAATGATTAGAAATTTTGCCAAATTTGTTATTGATTTCTGGTTAAATTCAAATATGCTCAAAGAACATATTTTGTATTTTAGGTCTTTTAATTGTGTTGTCTTGCTTTATGACCAAGGTATAATCTAGCAGGTGGAATTTACCATATCCATTTGAAAAGAACGTGAAATTAGGTATTGTTGAGTGTTCCATAAATGTCAGTTAGATTCAATCAGTTGATGAGGTTGTTCAGTTGTATAAACTTGATTTTTCTCTCTACTAGTTCTATTACTGAGAGAAAAGTTTTGAGGTATCCAACTATAATCATGGATTTCTCTTTTCAGTTCTGTCAGCTTTTGTTTCATGTATTTTGAAACTGTTTTTAGGTAAATACATTTCTAATATTTTTATGTCTTTTTAGTGAATTGACACTTCATTTAATATGTAATATCTCTATGGCTCTCTCTATCCTTTGTAAATTTCTTTGCTCTGAAGTCTACTTTGATAATTATATAGACTTTCCAGCTTTCCTTTGATTAGTGTTTTCAGGGTATATCCTTTTCTATCATTTTATGTTTTAAAATTGTTTTTGTCGTAAAGACACTTAGTATGAGATATACCTTCCCAATAATTTTTTAAGTGTACAATATATTATTTGTACAATGTTGTAGAGTAGATCTAGAACTTATTAGTCTTGCTTAACTTAAATGTTATGTCTTTTGAGTAGTAACTCATCACTTTTCTCTCCCGACCAGCCCCTGAAAAACACCATTCTGTAGTTTAATTCTATGAATTAGACTAATTCAAATACGTCATATAAATGAAATTATGCAGTATTCGTCTTTCAGTGACTGGCATGTTTACATAATGTCTTCAAGGTTCATCCACATTGTCACATATTGCAGAAATTTTTTAAGGCCTAGTAGTGTTTCGTTGTTGTGTATCCATAATTTTTTCCATTAATGTGAGGTTGGACAGTTGGGTTGTTTCCACCTCATGCTATTGTAAATACTACTGCAATGAAAATAGAAGTGTTAATATCTTTTTCATATTCTAATTTCACTTCTTTTGAATAAATAATCAGAAGTAAGATTACTGGATTATATGTGCTATGGTTTGGATATGATTTGGCCCTACCAAATCTCATATTGAAATGTAATTCTGGCAGGGCACGGTGACTCACGCCTGTAATCCCAGCTCTTTGGGAAGCCGAGGTGGGTGGATCACGATGTCGGGAGATCGAGACCATCCTGGCTAACACAGTGAAACCCCGTCTCTGCTAAAAATACAAAATAAATTAACCTGGCGTGGTGGCAGGTGCCTGTAGTCCCAGCTAGTCGGGAGACTGAAGCAGGAAAATGACGTGAACCCAGAAGGCAGAGCTTGCAGTGAGCCGAGATCATGCCACTGCACTCCAGCCTGGGCGACAGAGCGAGACTCTATCTCAAAAAAAAAAAAAAAAAAAAAAAAAAGTGCAATTCCTAGTTTGGCAACGTTGGGAGGTAGGGCCTAGTGGGAGATACTCAGTTCACAGTTCATGGGGGCAAATCTCTCATGTATATATTAATGCTGTCTCTCAGTTCTCACTCTGTTAGTTCCTGCAAGAGCTGGTTGATAAAAAGAGGCTGGCACCTACCTTCTCTCTCTTGCTTCTGTTCTTGCCATGTGACCCCTGTGCATGCCATCTCTCCACCTTCCACCATGAGTTGAAGCAGTGTGAGGATGTCACCAGAAGCATATGCCCAATCTTGAATTTTCAAGCCATTCATAAGCATGAGCAAAACAAACCTTTTATTCTTTATGAATGACCCAGCCTCAGGGATTCCTTTATAGCAACACTAAACAGACTAAGACAATATGATGGATTACATTATTTTTTTCAGCAACATCCGTACTTTTTTTTAATATTGTCTGCATAATTTTCCATTTCTACCAACAGTGTGCAAGGGTTTCAATTTTTTTCACATCCTCAACAATATTTGTTGTCTTTTTTTAATAGTAGACATAGATAGGTTTGAGATATCATCTCATTGTGGTTTTGATTTACATTTCTTGGATAGTGTGATCTTCAGCACTTTTTCATATACCTATTGGCATTTGTGTGTCTTCTTTGAATAAATGTCTCATCAAGATATTAGCTCATTTTTAAAATTAGGTTATTAGTTTCTTAAGTTGTTGCTGTTGACTTTATATATTTCTCACATATTTTGGAGATTAACTTCTTAACAGAACTGATATGGTTTGGATGTGTATTCCCAACACAATCTCATATCAAATTCTAATCCCAGTGTTGGAGGAGGGACCTACTGGGAGGTGATTAGATCATGGAAGTAGATTTCCCTCTTGCTGTTCTTGTGATAGTGAGTGAGTTCTCATGAGATCTGGTTGTTTAAAAGTGTGTGGCACCTCCCCCTTCACTTTCACTTTCTTTTGCTCCAGCCATGTAAGACATGCCTGCCTCCCTTTCACTTTCTTCCATGATTGAAAGCTTCCTGAGGCCTTCACAGTCATCCCTCCTGTACAGCTTACAGAGCTAGGAGTCCATTAATCCTTTTTGTTAAAATAAATTATGAAGTCTTAAATATGTCTTTATAGCAGTGTGAGAACGAACTAATACAGAAAATTGGTACCAGAGAAGTGGGGACATTGCTATAAAGATACCTGAAAATGTGAAAGTGATTTTGGAACTGGGTAATAAGAAGTTGGAATAGTTTTGATGGCTCAGAAGAAGACAGGAAGTTGAGGGAAAGTTTTGAACTTCCTAGAGACTTGTTGAATGGTTGTAACCAAAATTATCATAGTGATATGAACAGTGAAGTTGGGGCTGAGGAGGTCTCAGATGGAGATAAAAAACTTTATTGGGAACTGAAGTAAAGATCACTCTTGCTATGCTTTAGCAAAGAGATTGACAGCACTGTATCCCTGTTCTAGGGATATGTGGAACTTTGAACTTAAGAAAGATGACTTAGGATATGTGATGGAAGAAATTTCTAAGCAGCAAAGCATTCAAGAAGTAATATGGCTGCTTTTAAGAGCATATTCTCATATGCATGAGCTAAGAGATTATCTGAAACTGGAACTTATATTGAAAGGGGGAGCAGAGCATAAAAGATTGGAAAAGTTTCAGCCTGACCATGTGCTGGAAAAGAAAAACTCATTTTCTGGGGAGGAATTCAAGCCAACTGCAGAAATTTGCATAAGAGGAGTAAATTGCTAATAGCCAAGACAATGGGAAAAAGGACTTGGAGGCATTTCCTGGAACTCTGCAGCAGCCCCTCCCATAACAGACCCAGAGGCCTAGGAGGGAAGAATACTATTGTGGACCAGGCCCAGGGCCATGCTGCTCTGTGTAGTCTTGGGGCATGGTATCTGCATCCTGGACTCTCTAGCTCCAGCCATGGCTAAGAGGGACTAAGCTATAGCGCAACTCAGTGCTTCAGAGGGTGAAATCTATAATCCTTGGTGGCTTCCACATGGATTAAGCCTGTGAGTGAGTGAAGGGCAAGGGTGGAAGTTTGGGAGCCTCTACCTAGATTTCAGAGGGTGTATGAAAATGTCCGGATGTCCAGGCAGAAGTCTGTTACATGGGCGGAGCCCTCATGGTGAACTTTTACTAGGGAAATGCAGAGGGGAAATGTGGGGTTGGAGCCCTTACACAGAGTCCTCACTTGGGCACTCCCTAGTGGAGCTGTGAGAATAGGGCTACCGTTTTCCAGATACCATAACGGTAGATCCACTGACAGCTTGCACTTTGTGCCCAGAAAAGCTGCAGACATTCAATGCCAACCCTTGAGAGCAGCCATGAGAGATGAGCCCTAAATAGCCATAAGGGCAGAGATGTGCAAGGCCTTGGGAGCCCACTCCTTACATCAGCGTGCCCTGGATGTGAGACTTGGGGTCAAAGGAACTTTGGAATTTTGAAACTTTAAGATTTAATGACTTCCCTGCTGGGTTTCAGACTTGCATGGGGTCTGTAGCCACTCTCTTTTGGCTGATTTCTCCATTTTGGAATGGGTGTATTTACCCAATGCCTGTAGGCCCATTGTATCTTGGAAGTAACTAAGTTTTTTTTTATTATTATTATTTTACAGGCTCATAGGCAGAAGGAGCTTGCCTTGTCTCAGATGAGACTCTGAACTGTGGACTTTTGAGTTAATACTGAAATGCATTAAGACTTGGGGGACTGTTGAGAAGGGATAATTTTATTTGCAATGTGAGAAGGACGTGAGATTTGGGAGGCACCAGGGGTGCAATAATATGTTTTGTATTTATGTCCTCTATCCAAATCTCATGTTAAGTTGTAATCCCAATTTTGAAGCAGGGGCCTGTTGGGAGGTGATTAGATTATGGAGGCAGATTTCTCCCATTCTTGTCTCATGATAGTGAGGTGAGTTCTTATGAGATCTGGTTGTTTAAAAGTGTGTAGCACCTCCCACTTCACTTTCACTTTCTCCTGCTCCAGCCACATAAAATGTGTCTGCTTCCCCTTCACCTTCCACTATGACTGAAAGTTTATCAAGACCTCCCATGCCATGCCTCCTGTACTGCATGCAGAATTATGAGCCAATTAAACCTCTTTTCTTTATAAATTACTCACTTTTAGGTAATTCTTTATAGCAATGTGAGAATGAACTAATACAAGGTGTATGGTTTGCAAATATCTTCTTTCATTCCATAGGTTGTCTATTTAGTCTGTTGCCTGTTTGTTTTGTTCTGTAGAAATTTTTTAGTCTTGTATAATTCCCCTTGTTAATTTTTGCTTTTGTTGCCTAAGCTTTTGGTGTGATATCCTTCCCCCTCAAAAGATTGTCAAAACAAAAATCAAGACTTTTCTTCTGTTTATTTTATTTTATTTTTCCTAAGAGTTTTAAGGTTTCAGGTCTTACACTGAAGTCTGTAATCTATTTTGAATTGATTTTCATATATGGTGTAAGATAGTGGTTTCATTTTATTCTTTTGCTTGTGAATTGCCAGTATTACCAACTATTCAAAAAGACCCTATTCGAAAAGACTATTCTTTATTCAGTGTATATTCTTGACAGGCTTTAGAAGATCAGTTGATATATTTAGGTTATTTTTTAATCCATTCTGACAATCTCTGCTTTTAGACCTTTTATACTTTATATTATTGATATTTTTGGAATTAGGCATGCCATTTTATTATTTGTTTTCTGTTTCCTTCTATGATTTTATTCCTTATTCTCCCCCCCTTTCTTTTATGTAGGAAGTTATTTCAACATTCTAGCAAATTATTTTTAATTTTTCACTTTGATTTTGACAAAAGTCTCTTTCTCTAATTGTTTTAGTGGTTGCTGAAAAGATTGCAAAAGACACAGTTCTGTTTTCAAAGTCTATATGAAAATGATACTTCACCAATGTACTTTTTACTTTCAATCACTACATAAAATTTAAAACAACCAAATATAAGAAGCAAATATATTTATTCAGATATTTATTATTTCTTTTGTTCTTTATTATTTCTGTGTTTCTTGTTTTCCCTGATATTATTTCCTTTTATTTGAAGTTCCTGTAGCATTTTTTTTGTTTTTTGTTTTTGTTTGTTTTTTGTTTACTCTTGTTTGTTTTTTGTTTATTTGTTTTTTGTTTGTTTATTCTTTGGCTATGAGCTTTCTTAGTTTTCTTCCCTCTGAAAACGCTTCAGTGTACTCTTTATTCTTGAATATTTTCACTGAATAGAATTTTGGGTTTGACAGTTATTTTGTTTGAACACTTTAAAAATGTATGCTAACTTTTCTGGGCTTTAGTGTTTCTGATGAAAAACCTACAGTTATTTGAATTATTGTTCTATAGGCAGTGTGTTTTTCTTCTCTTGCTACTTTTAAGGTTTTTTTTTTCCTACATCTTTAATTTTCAGTGATTTGATTTTAATATATCTAGGCATGGTTTTTCTTACATTCATTCTATTTAGGGTTTTCTCATATTCTTGAATCTGTAGGTTTATGTCTTTTTCTGAACTAGGAAAGTTTTGTGTCATTATTCAAATATTATTTTCCCTCTGCTACAATTATACTCTTTGTCTTGGACTGCAATCACACTAATCTGACACTAAATATGTAACACTGATGTTAGATTTTTTTTGGTGGTGTTTCACAGGTCTTGAGGTCTTGTCTACATATTTTTTCATCTTGTTTTCTTGTTGTTTATAGTTGATTATTTCTACTGCTTTATATGCAAGTTCACTAATTATTTTGTGTCATTTTAATTTTACCATTGAGTCAATTTTGTTATTATTTTCATTTTAATTGTTGTGTATTTTAGCCCTATAATTTCCATTTGGTGTTTTGTTATGGCTCTATTTGCTGACACTTTCTGTTTTTTTCTTATTTGTTTCAAGATTATTCACAATTATTCATTCAAGGAATTTTATAGCACCTACTTTTGGGACTTTGTCTGATAATTTCAACGTGTATGTCATCTTGTCTTTGGCCTCAGTTGATATTTCCATGTGACTGGTGAGCTTCAAATTTTTTTTATAACATGAGTAATTTTCTATTGTATCCTGTATATTTTGAATATTGCATTATGAGAAGGTAGGCATTGCTTAGATATTATGGAGCATGTAGATTTTTTTTGTTGTTGTAAAGAGCTGACCTTGTTAGACTTAAGCTAAAAATTCCACCCAACATTATTTCAGCTGATGATCTAATATCACTACAGTTTTCAAAGCCTTTCATTGTTACTCACATCTGTCCCATTTTTGAGTCACCTGGTGGTCAGTCGAGGACCTGGGTGGACAAAAGCTTTGTAGTTCCATTCTCAAAATCTTTGATATGCTAATTCGTATCAGATTCACAGGTCTGCAGTTTGGAGGTGAGTGACAGAGTTTCTTAACTTTATGAAATCGCTTTCCCAAGTTCTGCTATCTCCCAAGTACTTTCTGTTTCCCAAGGGCTCCCTTATTTGGTGTGCCAGGAGACACTGCTCATTTCTGTGACCACACTGACCACACCGATAGACACGTGGCAGAGACAGAGACCTACAGCAAGAGTAGGAGATAGAGAAAAAAAATAAAGAAAAGGGCCTTTCCCTGGTCTTATAGAACCTAGGCTTACTGGAGAGGAAGTTTTCCACTCCTTAGAATGTTGCTTCCTACAGGCCCCTATTGTCATTGTGGGATTGTTTGGTAGTTATGTAAAGAAGAAAGGGAAGAAATGACAAACCAAATAAGACTTTTTGCTTACTCTCTCTCAGTTATAGGGGTTCCCTTTACTTCTCAGAATATTTCTGTTTTTCTCTGTCTGCCCAATATTGCTTACTTCTTTCTGGATTATTAGTTGGGTTCACTTCCAAAAGGAAGATACCAAAAGAAGAAACATATAGTAAACGTATTACAGATTTGATGAGATGTTGAATTCTGATGTTCTTCTCTAAGCTGCCTGTTGATAGTTTATTTTTAGTATTCTCAGAGAGTTGGTCTATGAATTCTATATGGGATTTAGAGTTGTATTCTTTGGGAGTAAAAGGAAAGCATTTGCTTACTCCACCTTCCCTGGAACTGCAATCCTTTGATGACATTGTGAAAATTTGGTATAAAATTTTTTTCAAGATTCAAATTCCAGACATAATATTAAATGCTTATTTATATATTACTGATACAAATTATTTCTTATAACATCTAGTGATGATGCTTCCATTCCTCATTTTTCAGTCACTCGTATTCTGGCTGTAAGTAACCTCATATTTATTTTGGTGTCTTACCATACAGGAGCTTTCATCATTACTGCTCCATATCTTTTTCACCCAAGAAAAGATATCTCTAAGTTTGCACTGGAACAAGACCTGTGTAAAAACTCTGATCATAAACTTCTCACCATTACATGTGCTAGTTGAAGCCATTTTAGCTAAGCCTTACAGATGTAGCAAGCCTAGAGCAGGAAAAAATAACCGATTTATTTCCCATGTGTATATGGTTATTAGTGATAAGATATTGAGCGCAGTTGATATCAAAACTTAATTGCATGTTATTAAGCATTTGCCTCAGATTTTTAAGCCTACCAATCTGAAAAATAAGGACTCTTTATTTGAAGTGGCAAGAATCATGTAAATCATGAATGGAGAGAAGCAAGAAGTTCAATTTGTCTTCTTAGAAAACTGAATGGAAAAATTACTTAAGAGTTATAATTATGGAATACCTTGGATGTTAGGATCTGGATTGGAAAGCCTTTGAGGTTGTCATAAGTGTCAGCTAAATTTTTTTAATATATGTGAGTAATTAAAACTAGTTATGATGTGCCAGGTGCAGTGACTCACACCTGTAATCCCAGCACTTTGGGAGGTCGAGGCAGGCAGATCACGAGGTCAGGAGATCCAGCTCATCCTGGATAACATGGTGAAACCCCATCTCTACCAAAAATACAAAAACAAAATTAGCCTGGCGTGGTGGCAGGCACCTGTAGTCCCAGCTACTTGGGAGGCTGAGGCGGGAGAATGGCATGAACCTGGGAGGTGGAGCTTGCAGCGAGCCCAGATTGCACCACTGCACTCTAGCCTGGGCAACAAAGTGAGACTCCATCTCAAAAAAAAAAAAAAAAAAAAAAGTTATGATGAAAATCAGAAGAACATAGCAAATCTTATGACTAAAGAACGTAATGAAACATTAAGCAACTTTATGATATGTTGGTAGAGTATAAAGTTATTAATCCAAATTTCATTTTGCATGTTCAAAAGAATTTAAAAAGAATGATTTTACAATGATAACCACTTCAGAAATCAATGTTTTAATTTAATTTATTAAAAACGGTTTTCTTCATGTGTTTCCAATGGATACTAAGATGTGAATTACCCAGAGAAAAATACTAGCTAACACTTAGCTTGTTTATCGTAAGTTGGGCACACTTCATGTACACGAATACATCGATACTCACAGCAAACTTAAAGATAGACACAATTACCTTACGTCATAAATGATGAAAACTGAGGTACAGGAATATGAAAGGGCTTGTCTAGTAACTAAGCACCCTAAAAGGAACAGATTTTGTAAAAGTTTTTGGCATAATATGTGTGTATGTACTCCCAAACTAAAGACCAGTTTGAAAAATCCACTGGAGAATAAAAGATAAGCAATTGTAGTAAACACTTAAAAGATGGTAAATACATTTACAGAAACAAAGGTCCTTTATATCTGAGATAAGCGCACACACACAAACACACACACAAACACATGCACACTAATCTTTAAGCAAGAAAAAAATACTGATTGAAATGAGGGAATTGCTGAAAACTGCATAATAAAATGTATAATCATCTGAATAGAAATTCAAAGACAAATTCAAAATTGAAATACAAGCCAATCTATATATTTACTCTGATTATCAGAAAAAAAGAAAATAATAAACTATATTTAACTGTTACACAATCTGTTATGCAAACTGGTGTGCTACTATTCAAAAATGTCTCAAAGCACTAACCAAATTACCTTATTGATAATAGCACTTCTGTTATTTGTTGTCAAGTGTCCACCTATGTGACACTTCTGAAAATATCTCATAATTTTCAGGTAAATAAACCAATTTAGACTGTGTGGTCATGAAGTATAATCTTCCATTTTATTTTTATTTATTTACTTTTTAAATGTTATATGATATTTTTATTGATTTTATTTTTTAATTTTTTATTATACTTTATGTTCTAGGGTACATGTGCACAACGTGCAGGTTTGATGTTGGTGTGTTGCACTCATTAACTCATCATTTACATTAGGTATATCTCCTAATGCTATCCCTCCCCACTGCCCCCACTTCACAACAGGCCCCAGTGTGTTATGTTCCCCTTTCTGTGTCCAAGTGATCTCATTGTTCAATTCCCACCTATGAGTGAGAACATGCAGTATTTGGTTTTCTGTTCTTGTGACAGTTTGCTGAGAATGATGGTTTCCAGCTGCATACATGTCCTACAAAGGACACGAACTCATCCTTTTTTATGGCTGCATAGTATTCCATGGTGTATATGTGCCACGTTTTCTTAATCCAGTCTGTCACTGATGGACATTTGGGTTGGTTCCAAGTCTTTGCTATTGTGAATAGTGCTGCAATAAACACACGTGTGCATGTGTCTTTATAGCAGCATGATTTATAATCCTTTGGGTATGTACCCAGTAATGGGTTGGCTGGGTCAAATGGTATTTCTAGTTCTAGATCCTTGAGGAATGGCCACACTGTCTTCCACAATGGTTGAACTAGTTTACAGTCCTACCAACAGTGTAAAAGTGTTCCTATTTCTTCACATCCTCTCCAGCATCTGTTGTTTAACTGGTGTGAGATGGTATCTCATTGTGGTTTTGATTTGCATTTCTCTGACGGCTAGTGATGATGAGCATCTTTTCATGTGTCTGTTGGCTGCATAAATGTCTTCTTTTGAGAAATGTCTGTTCATATCCTTTGCCCACTTTTTGATTGGGTTGTTTGTTTTTTTCTTGTAAATTTGTTTGAGTTATTTGTAGGTTCTGGATATTAGCCCTTTGTCAGATAAATAGATTGCAAAAATTTTCTCCCATTCTGTAGGTTGCCTGTTCACTCTGATGGTTATCTCAATAGATGCAGAAAAGCCTTTGACAAAATTCAACAGCCCTTCATGCTAAAAACTCTCAATAAATTCGCTATTGATGGAACGTATCTGAAAATAATAAGAGCAATTTATGACAAACCCACAGCCAATATCATACTGAATGAGCAAAAACTGGAAGCATTTCCCTTAAAAAGTGACACAAGACAGGGATGCCCTTTCTCACCACTCCTATTCAACATAGTGTTGGAAGTTCTGGCCAGGGCCATCAGGCAAGAGAAAGAAATCAAGGGTATTCAGTTAGGAAAAGAAGAAGTCAAATTGTCCCTGTTTGCAGATGACATGATTGTCTATTTAGAAAACCCCATCATCTCAGCCCAAAATCTCCTCAAGCTGATATGCAACTTCAGCAAAGTCTCAGGATACAAAATAAATGTGTAAAAATCACAAGCATTCTTATACACCAATAACAAACAGAGAGCCAAATCATGAATGAACTCCCATTCACAATTGCTTCAAAGGAATTGTGAATGGGTATCACTAGTGAAGGCTGCAGAATAGCAAATATTGCTGCCTACTCCTTCCTCTGGAAGCTTCATCCCAGAGGGGCACCAACCTGATGTCAGCTGAAGCGCTCCTATATTAGGTGTCTGTCCACCCCTGCTGGGAAATGTCTGCCAATCAGGAGGCACTTGAGGAGGCAGTCTGTCTCAGCAGAGCTTGAGCACTGTGCTGAAAGGATTCTCCTTATCAGGATCTGCTTCTCTCTCCAGAGCCAGCAAACAGGAACGTTTAAGTCCGCTGAATCTGTGCCCACAGACTCCCCTTATCCCAGGTGCTCTGTCACAGGGAGATGGGAGTTTTATCTATTAGCCGCTGACTGGGGTTGCTATCTTTTTTTCAGAGATGCCCTGTGCAGTGAGGAGGAATCTAGAGAGGCAGTCTGGCCACAGTTGCTTTGCCGCACTGTGGTGAGTTCTATCCAGTCCAGACTTCCGGGCCTCTTTAACACTGTCATGGGAAAAATCGCCTACTCAAGCCTCACTAATGGCGGACACCCTTCTCCCCATCAAGCTGGATTGTTCTGAGTAGACTTCAGGCTGTTGTGCTGGCAGTGAGAATTTCAAGCCAGTGATCCTTAGCTTGCTGGGCTCTGTGGGAGTGGGACTCGTTGAGTGAGACCACTTGGCTCCCTGGCTTCAGCTCCCTTTTGAGGGGGAGTGAACTGTTCTATCTTGCTGGAGTTCCGGGGACCACTGGGTATGAAAACAAACAAACAAAAACTCCTGCAGCTAGCTTGGTGTCTGCCCAAACAGCCGCTCAGTTTTGTGCTTGAAACCCAGGGCCTGGTGGTATCAGCACATAATGGAATCTCCTGGTATGAGGATTGCAAAAACCATGGGAAAAGTATAGTATCTAGCCTGGATTGTACAGTCCCTCATGGCTTCCCTTGGCTTGGGGATGAGATCCCCAGCTCCTTACACTTCCTGGGTGATTCTACACCCCACCCTCCTTCTGCTTGCCCTCCATAGGCTACACTCACTGCCTAACCAGCCCCAATGAGATGAACTGGGTACCTCAGTTGGAAATATAGAAATGCCCCAACTTCCGCATTGGTCTTGCTGGGAGCTGCAGACCTTAGCTCTTCCTATTTGTCCATCTTGCCAGATCTCCACATTTTTGTATATATACACATATATATTCTGAAAGGTCATGGGCTATACATAAAAAGAAGTATATTTATACTTATGTAACATATGTGCAAACATACATCTATACAGATTATACTTGTGTACATGTATATATTAAAGTATGCCTATATGTATAAGCATATTTATAAGTGCTGCAATTTAATTATTTTCCTAGACAAAATGGGATCTGGACTGATTATTTGACTCAAATAATTGATTGGTCTGGTCTTTTATCAATACTGAATTTAGGTAAGTGGATTTATAATTTATTTAATGATTAATAAGTCTATTCTCACATTCACTATTCGTTTTCTGTTAATGTCATCGTTTTGAATCTTTTCTGTCATCTGTCCTTTTTTATAAAATTAAAGACTTGAAAATATGATGACCAATCTATTTGGTGTTCTAACTGGAATATCTCTAATTGTATTGTATATATGCCTCTCAGTAAATTAGCATTTTGTGATATTAAGTATTTCTGCCCCAAAACATGGTATGCCTTTCATTTTTTCTTTTTATTTACATCCTTTATTAAGACATTTTACTTTTGAAATATGGCTTTTGCACTGTTATTCTTACATTTATTTCTGAGTAATTCAGTTTTATTTTGAAAGCTTTGTAGATAAAAAATTTTTACATTCCTAATTTTGTAAGTTTTGCTAATATTGAAAAATTATTGGTTTTAAATATTTTTTTGTATATAGCAAGGGTGACAAATTTCACTGTTAAGTAAATTCAAATCTCAAGTAAAACTAGAGCTTGGTTTTTTGAGATAAATTATTTGAAGAAGACAAAGTGTTTTCTATACTAATATCTGCACCTTTTTTTTCTCTATTTTATGTTTTTACCTGATTTGCTAGAGCTTCAAAAACAATGTTACATAATAATAGTAACAGATAATCTTATCTTGTTCTAAATTTTAATAGATGTAACTTTAAAAATATTTTCCCATTGAAACAAAATTGGCTTTGTTTTTATGTATATGGATTTTAGGGTTATATTTAGGAATGGATGCTGAATTTGATGTAATTTTTTATATATTCATTATTTTAAATATAAAGTAATTTTCTTGATAAATTTTCTGATTGCTAATCTCAAAATTCATTGGGGGAGAACTTTTTCTTTTTCATGGTGTGATATCATTGTTAAGGAGACAAAGTTAGGTGAAATACAACTAAAATAAATACTTTGGATGGATGACTTTCAAAACAAGCAGTCACCTTTCTCTATTTTCAGATAATTCAGTGATTCCAATTTTCTAGTTCTTGTTTATTCAGATTTGCTTACTTACACATTGATAATCTTTTCTAGTACTGCAATTCTTTTTTTATTTTTCTTTTAAAAATAACTTTGCACTTGATGTTCTTTTATAATTGTTTTAAGTTCTCATATGTAGTTGTTATATATCCATTTTCTATTTTGAAAAAAAAATCTTTTTTGTAAATAAAATTAAAGGTTAATTGTCTTATCTTTTTAAATTTTTGTTTCAAAAATTTTAATTCCCATGTTTTACTTTTCTTGCTTATGTTTTTGTTAATAGTTTATTAAAACATAAGAGGTTTACTTTAAACTTTTAGTTATTTAATAATGTAGGTATTTAAAACTTTTATGCAGGGTTTATTTAGAGGAAGAAACTTCAAACTTCAACTCAACTAAACATCAATAACTATGAAGATCCTGTAAAAAAATAATCCTTATTTTGAAAGACAATTTTTTTAAGAGATGGGGTCTCACTGTGTTGCCCAGACTGGTCTTGAATTCCTGGGCTCAAGCAATTCTTTCACCTCACTTCCCAAAGTGCTGGAATTATAGGTGTGAGCCACCATGCCCAGCATTGAAAGACAATTTTATTTGTCAAGAAGAAGAGAGTCCTATAATTTAGCATACATCAGAATTATAAAATTATATTTATCACTGTGCATGAATATTTGCCCAGGTATCAAGAATAAAATTAAGGGTACACACATTTTATCATAGACAAAAGTATGTGTTTTAATGAGGGCTAAAGTACCAAAATTCAAATTTTAGAAAATATCTATTACCTAGTGCTTGTGAAAATCTTTTCCCATAAGACTGAAAACACCAATCTATAATTTTGTAAAGCTGGAAATATCTGACTACATAAATGTCTTTATTTTTTATATTTATTTATTTTTTTTTCAAATATATCATAAACACAAAAGAAAAATAACAAAAATTTTGAAATACTCGTGATAGATTGAAAATATTTATATCAAATATAAGTACATTAAAATGATTTAATGAGACAAAATAACAATAGAAATCAAAGTTTATTTAATTGGCAAGGAGAATATGTGTATGACTACTAAAACTCTTAAACATGTTCAAATTTGAGTCTGGCTGATGATGAAGATGGTGGATCTATAGAGGTCAAGACCTATTATCTCAGTTTGAGCTCTACAGGGTCATCTAAACTTCAAAGTTCACGGCATGACCAACTAGTACTTCATTGCAACAACACTATAATTGATCTTTACTTGACCCGTTCCTTTTTTTTCCCTCACTCTTTTAAATATGTTGTTCCTCTGAGTACTTCCCAATAAATCAATTTATGAGAGGCCATATCTCTGTATCTAGAGTACCCCAACCTCTGATAACATCTAATAAGAGATATATGTTATAATAAGTTTAACTTATTAAATTAAATGTTTTTAGGTAACAGTTCATGGAAACAAAAAAAGATTGAGGAGGGTAGGGAAACACTATTAGGTAATATGAGAAAGGCCTCAATGCTTGGAAGAACACATTGGTAACAATGTAAAAAGGAATAATGAAAAGTAGTGGTAACTGGTTGTCTAGAATCTCTGTGTCAAAGGTGAACGAATTTTGAGGACGTAGCAAAATGGCTGGCAGATGCAGACTAAATAAGAGAGCGTTAGACATAAAAGAACCAAGAACTGAGAAGCAAATCCATAGAATTTTCCCATCTTCTATCGATATTAGAAGATATTGGAAGAAGAGTAAAATAATGACCCAAATACTAAAACATTCAATGGATAATAAATTGTAATATAGAGTTCAGAAGATAACACCAATAAAAAGAGGTGATTGGCACAGCCATATTATATTAACTTTAAAAGGAGCAGAGTTTTGTATTTGAGTGTCCAAGTAATAGTCTGAAATTAACACAGGGAGGAAAGAACGTGCCAACCTCCAGTCACAAACCATGTGTTGTAGAACATGATGAATGAGAGATTAAATAGCTTTCACTAGATGGGAGATCAATGGGACTGCAGTCTTAAGGGAAGACCTAGTTTCCAGCTGTAGTGGGAATGTAAATAGAACATTTAAGGAAGAAGCTGAGGTGGTTGGAAAATCTTTTTAAGATGAGTATTTCTGAGGGTATCATGAAAAAAATGTGATTTAGAGTTAGCTGTCCAAAGACCATTTCTGCTACATTCAAATGATCTTGTCCCTTTCAAATCATTACATTAGAAGCTTAGTTCCCAGTGCTGGGAGGTGGGCGTGATGGGGAGATGTTTAGATTATGAGTGCTCTACCCTCATGAATGCATTCGTGCTGCTATAAAAAAAGGATTGCGAGAGGGACTTTAAAAGGATTACGAGAGGGGCTTCTCTCTCTTCTGTTACTCTGGCACATGAGGAACAACGTTCTTCCCCTCTGGAGGATGGAGCAGTCATGGTATCATCTTGGAAAAGGAGACCGGGACCTTAGCAGACATCAAACCTGCCAATACCATGACATGCAGTTCTTAGCCTCCAGAACCGTGAGAAATAAATTTCTGCTCTTTATCAATGAACAGATCTGTGTAATTCTGCTACAGTAACATAAGTGGACTAAAGAAAAATTGGTCAGTTTTCATTCACTGGGCCTCCATGGGGGTGCAGTCTTAAGGGAAGAACTAGTTTCCAGCAGCAGTAAGGATGTAAGTGAGACATTTAGTGAAGAAGCAGAAGTGGTAGGAAAACCTATTTAGTATAAGTCTTTGGACAAATCTAAATTACAGTTGGATTACTGTTTCCTCAAAAATACTTCTACTGTCATGTACTACCCCCATGTTGCCTTTGCCAATAAGACAAAGAGAGCTCTTGGCATTTAGGTAGAGAGCACCCTTCCCACTCTAATCTATCCATTGGTGCTTAGTATGCAGTAAGGAAGCAAAAGGGTAGTATTGAAAGCCTCACCTCAGTATACTTGAATTGTCTAAGATGCCTGGAGGAGTGGTGTGACAGCGTTTCTGCTAGCAAGTGTTGGCAATGGCAGCATGAGCAGTGAGTTTCTACCTCATCTGTTTGCCCCCAGGAGGAAATGCTGTACCTCTCTTTTATGACACTAACTGGGTGTCCCTGTGATTCTAAGTACTTATCTCTGGGTCTGCCTCATCAATCCAACATGCTTAAAATTTAAATCCACAGTTTACAAAATTAGGCCTATGAGCTTGCACTAATTTAAGCATTGTACTACTGACCACCTTAAAGTAATTTCACTGCTAAGTACTGGAGAAGATAAACACATTTAGATTCTTCCAGAATTTTTTCAGTTATGAGAAATGGTAGTAAGAAGTTTGTAAGTTTGGTCAGGGAAAGGAATCTCAAAACATGACATAAATAACAATATAGGAAAAGACAGATGAGTGGAGGATCTTTTATATGGGATGATGAAGAATGATAATGAGGATATGAGGCATAGTGAGTATACCTGGACAAGATTAGAGAAAAATGAACCCCCACAATCTCCTTGTATATAACAGTTCCTTCATCTGTAGATTGTGAGGACATTGTACGTACATATCTGATTTGTGACCCAGCTCTGAGAGGTGACTGAGTCTGATTCTGAAATAAGACTGAATTAGGATAATGGAAAGAGAAAGGAGATGTCAAAGACATGAAGCCCCGAGGAATTACATGAAGCACAGTGACCACAAGCACTCATGGTGCAAGTTTCCTAGCATCATTGTTTAGAACATGGCTTTACACCCTTGAAATATCTCAGTTGTTATAATTAACTATCAGTCTCCCTCATTAACTGCCAAAATATCTGGTAAGAAAGTTTCTACTTCCCATAAATAAAAAATATTTTAGACACTGTTATAATAAGTAATTATAACTATTAAATACTATGAAGCTCCTGACCTTTATTGTTCTTTTCTAATAGAGCAACAGATTTTTACTCTAAAACCTTAACCTCCAAAGTTGTATGTACATACATTGGTCTGCTGAAATGTTTTGAGATTTGGACTTTGTTTTTCCAAATTGTTCAACTGGAAAAAACAAACTGGAAAATTTGGAAAATTCAATGGAATTTTGCAAACAGTGGGTATATGTGAAACTGTGATACTATGTTAAATCTGTGAACTTTATGTTCAGAAAGAGCTAAAAGTTAATGATAACACACGTTACTCATTTTATGACTTTACCAAGTTTCCACTCTGAATCTGAGCTGTCACTTTTGCTTCTTTATTAAACTCTGCCTCAAATTATGCACTTTGAGTATGCCATCTATTTCTTTGTGGCAAACTGACTTTTTGCCTGTATGACCATAATAAATTTTTTTAAACCTGCAAAATTTAAAACTTATCACTCTTATTCCTACAAAAATGCTGAATATTGTTTTTTAGCCCGTTCCACCTGTGAGTTAAATATAGGAAAAAAATGTTGTAGAAGTCATGAATTTGCATATTCTCATACATTAACATTGCATGTGAAGATTCCTGAGTCCAGTGATGTAAAGTTATTTGGAACATATGTTCTTGGTGGCTTTCATCCGAGATTCAAAGTGTGTTTGCTCCTTCCTGATTATGCTATGCATGCTGTATAGATTATTTACCCTAAGGGTGAACTGAGAGCATTAAAAAAACCCCATTTTGAAATTTTACTGAATTATTAAATGATAGTTGAATTATTGTGATAGCCGAACATGACTAAATTATTAACTAAAAACTAGAAGATGAATAGCTACTTTATTGGCTCAGCTATCGACTGTGAGATCAAGTGATGTTTTTAATGTAAAGACTATAATTTAAAAAGAAAAGGGCTCTTTCATGATATATTTCAAACTCTAATGTTACTGCAGCGTTTTTTCCCCCTCCGTCTGTACCTACTTCTTTGGTTATTTCACACTTTATGCTTTAAATTCTATATCCACTCTCTTATGTACTCTTGTGTACTCCAGATCAATTTAGACAACTACTTGATCTATATTTCCAACTGATTGACAAGTAAGCACCTAAGACTTAGAATATCACATTAAAACTCTTATGTTACCTTCAAACGTGTTTTTTTCTAATATAATTAAATGATATCTCCATCTCTCCCCCCCAAAATCATTTTTTCTCTGTTTTCAAAACGCCTAATTAATAAAACCAATTCTCATCGCTATCATTGCAACATTCACTTGGACCAGTCTCTCATTACTTGATTATCACTATAGCCTCCTAACCTGTTCTATTCCTGCCTAAGTCTTTTTCTGTCTATCCTTAACACAACAATGAGAATCATCATGTTAACATTTGGATCAGATTATGCTGATTTTCTTTACTCAAAACCTTCCAGTGGCTTCCTGCCTTACTCTGAGTAGATGATGAACTTGAAGGTCTTCCTTGATCTGTTCTCTTGTTAGCTTCCTGACTAACCTTGGCTCTCATGATTCTTCTCCTTGCTCACTCACTTGCACTATGCTTGTCTTTCTTGATGTCCTGGAACATACCAGGAATGCTTCCTTGGTAATTCTTTGCACATCATCTTCATATGGCCAGGATCACTCTTTTTCTGTGTATCCACATGGCTTCATGACTTGTTGCTTCATCTGCTGAGACCTTTACTCACATCACTTCAATGTGGTCTTTATCGACCACTTTAGCAAAATCCCAAACACTCTCCATTTACTGCATTTATTCCTGTTTTGTGTTTATTTTTCATCCTTTTTATAACTCTTATTTTAGAATCATGTGCAGAATTATTTAAAAAGATATATTGCATAATGCTGAGGTTTAGAGTATGACTGAATCCATCATCCAATAGGTAGTTTTTCTAACTTTGTCCTCCTTACTCTCTCCTCTCTCTTATATTCCTCAGTGTCTACTGTTCCCATCTTTATCTCTACGTTTACCCAATATTTAGCTCCCACTTATAAGTGAGAACATGCAGCATTTGGTTTTCTTTTTCTGCATTAGTGAGTAGGATAATGGTTTCCAGTTGCATCCATATTGCTGCAAAGAACACAATTTCATTCTTTTTATGGCTGCATAGAATCCCATGGTGTATTTTGTATCCCATTTTCTTTATTCAACACACTATTGATGGGCATCTGGGTTGATTCCACATCTTTGCTATTGTGAATACTGCAACATTCACTGTATGCAATGTGCATGTATCTTTTTGGTAGAATAATACAGGTACATGTGTCTTTTTGGTGGAATGATTCATTTTCCCTATTGATATGTACCTAGATGAGATTTCTGGGTTGAATGGTAGTTCAACTCTTAGTTTTTTGAGAAATCACCAAACTGTTCTCCACAGTTGCTGAATTAATTTACATTCCCACCAGCAGCGTCCAGGTGTTCTCTTTTCTCTATAGCCTTGCTAACACTGGTTATTTTTTTTTACTTTTTAACAAAAGCCACACTGACTGGTATGAGATGATATCTCATTGTCATTTTGATTCGCATTTCTCTGATAATTAATAATGATGAGCATGTTTTCATATGTTGCCACTTGTATGTCTCCTTTTGAGAAGTGTCTATTCATGTCCTGCCTCTTTTTAAATAGAGTTGGGGTTTTTTTATTTTGCTTGTTTTTTGTTAAGTTCCTTATATATTCTGAATATTTGACCTTTGTTGGATACATGGTTTATGAATATTTTCTCCGATTATCCAACTCAATAAGTGGTGCTGGGATAACTGGCTATCCATATGCAGAAGAATGAATCTGTACTCCTACCTGTCACCATATATAAAAATTAACTCAAGATGGATTGAAGACTTACATGTAAAACTTCAAACTATAAAAATCCTGGAAGACAACCTAGGAAATATACTTTTCAATACCGGCCTTGGCAAAGAATTCATGGCTAAGTCCTCAAAATCAATTGCAACAAAAACAGAACTTGACAAGTGGAACCTAATTAAACTAAAAGAGCTTCTACACAGCAAGAGAAATTATCAACAGAACAAACAGCTATTTTTTTTAATCTTTATCATATCATATTCCATACTATGCATTTTGCTAATACATTCTTAAAAATATATCTGTTTCTACCTGTCTGACCCTTTCAGTCTATAAGATCCATGGGTGACAAAGATTGTTGTTTTTATTACTGTCACATCCCCAATGTCTAGAAGGATGCTAGGCACATATCAGAAACTTAATACATAATTGTTGAATGAATAAATGAATCTAGAACATCAGTCACAAAATCCTAATAAATAATAATCTTGGCACTCTATGCTTAATTCTAAGCCATTTTATTTCTACTACTCAGTTTACTTTCTGTAACCTAACTCTTAATTCCATTGTGTGAATGTTTCTTGAAGCTTCTGGTAACAATCATTTTATTTTTAGGCTAAAAAGATTATTGCAAAGTTCCAAGATCATTAACCTTCTAATTCTTATCACTAATTAGTATTTCAAGGCTTGACTCACCTATTGGGAAAAGTTAGATCTGCCACTAATTCTGACAATAAATTATTCATAATGGGTTTCTATGTTCACAAGTAAGGATATTTCATCTGTCTATAAGTATAAGGATGTGTCTGTGCTTGGTAGTATTTACTACTTCAGACATGCAATCAGATAACTTGGAATAGCAGAGCAAGATTTATTTAGAAAATAGGTTTTCCAGCTCTTTAATCAAGACTGAAATTACAAAAATAAGATGTTTTAGGTTTCATAAATGTTCAGAAAACCAACTAATTCAACTTTTATATAGTGTTATGAATCATATACTTTAGTGTTTTTTCCACAAGTCAATACCTTTTAGAGAAAATATAGAGAATAATAATAAAATAATAAATATGGCCATTACCAGTTTTTGATATGTTGAATTATTTACAGAATTAATTTACTCGCCATCATTGTTATATTTTGTTAACTTTAACAATTTCTTTTTGGAATCTAATACCCATATAATTTTAAAGATTTTTCTTAAAAATGCACACTAAACCAGTTCAAGTAGATATAATTTTATAAGGCATCTCATATGAGAAAATACCATCTGGGTTCATACCATTACCACATAGTGGACATCAGCAGCTCAAGTTCATTGAATATGCATTATCTCTATAGTACAAATACCAAAATGATGCAGAAATAGCTTTCTGCTTATCTGGATAAAAAAGAAACAATGAGAACTAAAAAAGTTTTTATAAATCACCCAGATCAATCTTCTTCTATTATATAGTAGGGAAAATGAGGCCCAGATAGAAGATATTTAATTTATCGAAAGCAAGGCTCCATCATGTTGATAGTACTAAAGCACATTTACACATGAAATAACTCAGAAAATACTTGTGTCATGAAGTATACCAAATCACAAATTGGCAATCTGATAAAACTCTGGAATGACCTTTTCAAGGCACAGCTAGGACACAACCTGCTATTCATCAATATGCAGTACATATATTTTTAAAAAGCCTGTGACATGATACTATGTCCCTTATAACTAGATTAAAATGGTCCGGATGCCAAACGCAGGAGGCAGGGATGACCACTCTCACAACTCTTCATGTATTACATGTTACAGAATATGTGCTTCCCACCCTTATATCTTCAAAAGTTATGCAATTAAATATTTTGGTCCTTGAGGTGATAGGAAAAACTTCTGTAACAATACAAGGCAAACTAATGCTGTGGCTACTGTTTGAGGTTCTCTTGGGCTATTAGGGAAAGAAGGGAAGTAGGTACACTAGCAGGATAACTGATCTTTATTATCATTAGAGTCTAAGATTGTTGCTGCTGCCTGGTGCAAGGAAGAGGTTGTATGAATTCAGTGGTTTCGCTGGGATGCCTCTTGGTGTTTTTGCCTTGGTGATAGCCTTGAAAGGTTTACTGAAGCATCTGAAGCCAGGCAGGACGTGGCAATAGGAGCCCAAAACCTCCTAGAATGCTCTAGCTTACCTCACTTGTCAAGCAACCAATTGGAGTAGCGGGGATCTGTAGCTTTTCCCTGTAACACCTTTGCTTTATTTTTAGCATTTTATTCATTTATGTAGATATATGATTAACCATCATCTTAAAGAATTAGTAACAGTGAAATTAAATGAACTTAATGTGGGCAGTGAGTAGCTCTTAGTCATGCAAAGGGTGCTCTGTAGCAGATAAGGTTAATAGCCAGTGCTTTTCCTGTGTGTCCAAATCTGATGGTTTCTTACTGAAAACACCATTAATAAATTGACAGTTAAATACTACAGTTTTCTCAGGGCTTGTATGGGACAACTCAGGTATTTTCTCTCAGGTTGCCCAGATGTTTTCATGGCAATTGAGTCCTAGTTGGCCACAGCAGTAACTTGCTCTTTAATGCATCCTGTATTAATGTCCTTTCTTTCTCTGCTTCACTTCTCTTTTCCTCTACTAGTGCTTTCTGGGATCATTTTTCTCATGAATTATTTGCACTCAAAGTTTTGTCTCCGTGCCTGCTCTTGGCAAAATCTCATCTAAGACCTATAGTATGTCAGATAAGCCTTAATAAATAAACAGCAGGATTGGATAACAAGTGTTGGAGACATTGTGGGGTATTGCGATTTTAAATTGTTTTCTTAGGGAAAGCCTGATCAAGAAGTTGATATTTAAGCAATGATCTGAAAAGGTGAGGGAATCTGACAATGTCTGCAGGAAGAATACACTAGGCAGAAGAGGTAGCAAAACTCATGAGACTGGAACATTTCTGGCATGTTTTGGAAAAAACAAGGTAGTGATAGATTCTGGAAGCAGAAGGCATAAGAGAAAGTGAGAGTAGTAAGAGACAAAACAGAAGGAGGTGGCAAAATTGACAGGGTTGAGAGAGATTGTATTGGGCCACTACAGGATTCTTACTTGCTCTGAAAAAGAGATGCCATTGGGAAATTTTGAACAATTAATCTACTTAAATTTTTAAAGATTTGATTCTAAGATACTGATTTCTGGTTCCTGAGTCTCTGGAAGCAGGTGATAGATCCTAAATAGGGGCTGAGGGTATCTAGGCAGGATTATTCAGATACTGTTTTGTTCTTTTTCTGCTTATATCTTATCCATGGAGAAAACTGTAGAATCAGGAACACAAGATTCCTGGGATTAAGTCATCTGAACATTAAGGCTCCTGGGCTTTAGGTACATTCTCAAAGTTAGCTTCTAATTCTATTTCTTCTCTGTTTGCCCATTAGAATAACCCCACAGTGGCTATATTCTCTCCTTGCCACCAATAACAGGGTAGAGATATGGGTGGATTTTCTACTAAATATTTCTATGTTTCACTATCTAGCAGGACAAGATTGTTCTAATGTATAAATTATAAGCGAACAATTCTTCATGTAAGGTAAAACATTTTTCTCAATCTCACGGACTCTCAAATACCTCATAAAAGAGTAATTCTCTTATTTTCAGTAGTTAAGGAAGGTCACCCTTGACCTGCCACCAACCCTAGGGTATGATAAATAAATAAATGAGTACATCACCACAGACTTTCCTGTTTCCAAGTAAACGGAATACACCTTAATAAAGAAGTGTCAAAAAGTATATTTGCATTTCATAGGAATTTTGTGTGTAATGCCAGAGCTGAACAAATGATCACAAAATTACTTTTTATATTACTTAGAGAGCTTAACTGAGGCTCTAAAACTCACTGAGAAAAAGTATGCCAACTTATCATTATCACTGATTTTTTCCTGACATTTAGGTAAAAGGTCTTACTATTTTAATACGATGAGGTAAGTGATCTATAATGTAGATTTATAGACATAAACTGTAAGGATCCATCAGAAAAGCCAACTCATCAAAATGTTAACCTTTGATATGCTGGATGGTCTTGTTTCAAGGGAATAGACATTTTCTGATAGTCTCGAAAATCTGAAAAGAAAGTTGTTATTCACTTCACTATACAGGATAGACTATGGGGAACCTCCTGCTACTGGTACTGTAATAACCTGGATTTGACTAATCAAGTCAAAAAACTAAGTCCTCATGATCATTTAACGGAGAAAGATAATTTTTAAGAATGCTAATTTAGTCTACATAAATTTGAATGGTAAGTCTGAATTATGTGTCACCCAATTTTATTTTAATTTCCCACCCCCAAAGAAGTTTATACCAGTATTACCTGGGAAATAATCTCATATGTATTATTTTTCTACATTTATCAAATAGTGGAGATGAGGGGTTTGTGTTTGTGTTCAATTTATGTCATATGTCATGTATTTCTGCCTACCTTCCTACCAAGCTGCACCATTATTTGGTTGGACAAAAAGTGGTTTGGCATAGAAGAGCCTAAAAATTCTCATACTCTACTAAGCAACTGCTATCTTAGTACCTACCTTTATGTTGCCATTTCTATGTTGCATTGATATTTTTATATTATTGTGCATTTGTTTTAAGTATTTGTGAGATATTATATGGTACAACTAAAAACAATAGTGCAAAATGTATGTGCATCGTAGAAAACATAGAAAATAGCCAATTAGGGAGGTTTGTTATTTGTTGGTTTTGTCTTTATTTTTTGAGAGACACGCCCACCTCCAATAAAAGTCACATGAAATTTTTGGTATATTCTTTTTCAGTTCTTTTCCTTATTTATGTTCTTTCATCATGTTATTTTTTATAGAAGGCACATGCTGAGGTTACATCTGTGATACAATGGTTCCCTCAATGAGCATGTGTCTGCTTCCTTTTACTTTGCGAAGGCAAGGGGTTAGCATTGTTCCAATGACATGACATAAATTGAGCCAGTAAGAAACTTTTCTAGGGAGAACCTTTTCCTTTGTGGATGCAGGTTTTCATACACTAATACCAGTGTGTTAGGGTTCATGATTCCTTCTGTGTATAGCACTGTGCCTATAAAGAAGAAAATGAAGCCAACATTCAAAATAAAAGAGAGAGAGACAGAGAGAGAGAGACAGAGAGAGAGAGAGAGAAAGCAAGAAATAGAAAGATAAGGCAAGAAATAGAAAGATTGGAGGCTCTGGAGTCCTTGGTTATTAATCTTTGTATTGCTTCAGGCTACCTTGGATTCACCATCCTTAAGAGGCTTGAATTTTACTGAAGTTGCTATGCGCTTAAGGAGATTTGGCACTGAGACGATGGGGTTTTCTAAATATACAATCATGTCATCTGCAAACAGGGACAATTTGACTTCCTCTTTTCCTAATTGAAGACCCTTTATTTCTTTCTCCTAACTGATTGCCGTGGCCAGAAATTCCAACACTATGTTGAATAGGAGTGGTGAGAGAGGGCATCCCTGTCCTGTGCCAGTTTTCAAAGGGAATGCTTCCAAGTTTTACCCATTCAGTAAGATACTGGCTGTGGGTTAGTCATAAATAGCTCTTATTATTTTGAGATACGTCCCATCAATACCTCGTTTATTGAGAGTTTTTAGCGTGAAGTCCTGTTGAATTTTGTCAAAGGCCTTCTCTGCATTTTGAGATAATCATGTAGTTCTTCTCTTTAGTTCTCTCTATATGATGGATTACGTTTATTGATTTGCGTATGTTGAACCAACCTTGCATCCCAGGGATGAAGCCCACTTGATCATGGTGAATAAGCTTTTTGATGTGCTGCTGGACTTGGTTTGCCAGTATTTTGTTGAGGATTTTGACATCACTGTTCATCAGGGATATTGGTCTAAAATTCTCTTTTTTTGTTGTGTCTCTGCCAGGCTTTGGTATCAGGATGATGTTGGCCTCATAAAATAAATTATGGAGGATTCCCTCTTTTTCTATTGATGGAATAGTTTCAGAAGGAATGGTACCATGTCTTCATTGTACTCCTGGTAGAATTCAGCTGTGAATCCATCAGGTCCTGGACTTTTTTTGGTTGGTAGGCTATTAATTATTGCCTCAATTTCAGAGCCTGTTGTTGGTCTATTCAGGGATTCAACTTCTTCCTGATTTAGTCTTAGGAGGGTGTATGTGTCCAGGAGTTTATCCATTTCCTCTAGGTTTTCTAGTTTATTTGCTTAGAGGTGTTTATAGTATTCTCTGATGGTAGTTTGTATTTCTGTGGGGTCGGTGGTGATATCCCCTTTATCATTTTTTATTGCATCTGTTTGATTCTTCTCTCTTTTCTTCTTTATTAGTCTTGCTAGGGGTCTATCAATTTTGTTGATCTTTTCAAAAAACCAGCTCCTAGATTCATAGATTTTTTGAAGGGTTTTTTGTGTCTCTATCTCCTTCAGCTCTGCTCTGATCTTAGTTACTTCTTGCCTTCTGCTAGCTTTTGAATGTGTTTGCTCTTGCTTCTCTAGTTCTTTTAATTGTGATGCTAGGGTGTCAATTTTAGATTTTTCCTGCTTTCTCTTGTGGGCGTTTAGTGCTATAAATTTCCCTCTACACACTGCTTTAAATGTGTCCTAGAGATTCTGGTATGTTGTGTCTTTCTTCTCATTGGTTTCAAAGAACATCTTTATTCCTGCCTCCGTTTTGTTATGTACCCAGGAGCAGGTCGTTCAGTTTCCATGTAGTTGAGCGGTTTTGAGTGAGTTTCATAATCCTGAGTTCTAGTTTGATTGCACTGTGGTCTGAGAGACAGTTTGTTACAATTTCTGTTCTTTTACATTTGCTGAGGAGTGCTTTACTTCCAACTATGTGATCAGTTTTGGAATAAGTGTGATGTGGTGCTGAGAAGAATGTGTATTCTGTTGATTTGGGGGTGGAGAGTTCTGTAGATGTCTATTAGGTCCTCTTGGTGCAGAGCTAAGTTCAATTCCTGGATATCCTTGTTAACTTGCCGTCTCCTTGATCTGTCTAATGTTTACAGTGGGGAGTTAAAGTCTCCCATTATTATTATGTGGGAGTCTAAGTCTCTTTGTAAGTCTCTAAGAACTTGCTTTATGAATCTGGGTGCTCCTGTATTGGGTGCATATCTATCTAGGATAGTTAGCTCTTCTTGTTGAATTGATCCCTTTACCATTATGTAATGGCCTTCTTTGTCTCTTTGAATCTTTGTTTTCAAGTCTGTTTTATCAAAGACCAGGATTGCAAACCCTGCTTTTTTTGTTTTCCGTTTGCTTGGTATATCTTCCTCCATCCCTTTATTTTGAGCCTATGTATGTCTCTGCATATGAGATGGGTCTCCTGAATATAGCACACTGATGTGTCTTGATTCTTTATCCAGTTTGCCAGTCTGTGTCTTTTAATTGGAGCATTTAGTCCATTTACATTTCAAGATAATATTGCTATGTGTGAATGTAATCCTGTCGTTATGATGTTAGAGAATAAAATACCTAGGAATCCAACTCACAAGGAATGTGAAGGACCTCTTCAAGGAGAACTACAAACCACTGCACAATGAAATAGAAGAAGACACAAGCCAATGGAAGAACATTCCATGCTGATGGATAGGAAAAATCAATATCATGAGAATGGCCATACTGCCCAAGGTAATTTATAGATTCAGTGCCATCCCCATCAAGCTACCAATGAGTTTCTTCACAGAATTGGAAAATAACTACTTTAAAGTTCATATGGAACCAAAAAAGAGTCCACATTGCCAAGACAATCCTAAGCCAAAATAACAAAGCAGGAGGCATCATGCTATCTGACTGCAAACTATACTACAAGGCTACAATAACCAAAACAGCATTGTACTGGTACCAAAACAGAGACATAGACCAAGGGAACAGAATATAGCCCTCAGAAATAATACTACACATCCACAACCATCTGGTCTTTGACAAAAACAAGAAATGGGGAAATGATTTCCTATTTCATAAATGGTGCTGGGAAAACTGGCTAGTCATATGTAGAAAGCTGAAACTGGATACCTTCCTTACACCTTACACAAAAATTAATTCAAGATGGATTAAAGACTTAAATATTAGACCTAAAACCATAAAATCCATAGAAGAAAACCTAGGCAATACCATTCAGGACATAGGCATGGACAAGGACTTCATGACTCAAACACCAGAAGCAATGGCAACAAAAGCGAAAATTGACAAATGGGATCTAATTAAACTGAAGAGCTTCTGCACAGCAAAAGAAACTGCCATCAGAGTGAATAGGCAACCTGCAGAATGCGAGAAAATTTTTACAATCTACCCATCTGACAAAGGGCTAAATATCCAGTATCTACAGAGAAGTTAAACAAATTTACAGAAAAAAAAAACCCCATCAAAAAGCGGGCAGAGGATATGAACAGACACTTCTCAAAAGAAGACATTTATGTAGCCAACAGACACACGAAAAACTGCTCATCATCACTGGCCATCAGAGAAATGCAAATGAAAACCACAATGTGATACTATCGCACACCAGTTAGAAAGGAGATCATTAAAAAGTCAGGAAACAACAGGTGCTGGAGAGGATGTGGAGAAATACGAACACTTTTACACTGTTGGTGGGACTGTAAACTAGTTCAGCCATTGTGGAACTAGTTTATATACCCAAAGGATTATAAATCAGGCTGCTATAAAGACACATGCACACGTATGTTTATTGCAGCACTATTCACAATAGCAAAGACTTGGAACCAACCTAAATGTCCATCAGTGATAGACTGGATTAAGAAAACGTGGCACATATACACCATGGAACACTATGCGCCATAAAAAAGGATGAGTTCATGTCCTTTGTAGGGACATGGATGAAGCTGAAATCCATCATTCTGAGCAAACTATCGCAAGGACAGAAAACCAAACACTGCATGTTCTCATTCATAGGTGAGAATTGATCAATGAGAACACTTGGACACAGGAAGGGGATCATCACACACCGGGGCCTTTCATGGGGTGGGGGGAGGGATAGCATTAGGAGATATACCTAATGTAAATGACGAGTTAACGGGTGCAGCACACCAACACGGCACATGTATACATATGTAACAAACCTGCATGTTGTGCACATGTACCCTAGAACTTAAAGTATAATTAAAAAAAGGTTTGAATTTTAGTGTTTTCTTTACTTCTGTGAACAGCTCTGCAGTCTACCAGTCCTATAACAGTGAGTTAATTTTAGTCTGCCACTTGTATTCGAAAGAGTACTGATCAATAAAAATACCATATATGTAAATATGCATTCTACTTTTTTTTCTCAAATATCAAACATGTTCAATCTTTCTTAGGTTGTAAGTTTGATATCAATTGTATTCAGGGTAAGATTTTTGGTATAAGCCTTATAACAGAAATATTTTATTTCTTATTAAAATAAATGAATGACTGTGTAACATTATGTAATGTTGTGTCATAGTTTAATTATCTTCTCCATATTGTGGGACAACTTGTACAAATTACAAGTCATGTTGAATTAGACACTTGCTTATATTGCTATTTCCAGGTTAATATCATAAGATAGATTCTCAAATGTTGGATTAATGTGTCAAGGGGATAAACATATTAATGTTTTTAAATTCTTATTGACAGATTGCTTTCTAAATGAAAGAACTGATTTATTTCCAGCAAGAACTATTTTCAACATCAACTAATATTATTTTATCAATATTTCTAATTTAGAAAGTGAAAAATAACTCATTGATGTTTCAATTTGTGTTTACTTGATTACCAGTGAGGTTAAGCATCTTTATATATGTTATGCTGTTTAATACATTTGACCTATCTGTGTAAAAATCAAATACATTCTTAATGAGAAAAACTGCTCATATATTCACTTCATATAAATACAAGTTAACAGTTACATAGAACTTCAAGGCATGGGCACCAAAAATATCAAGCTTATTTCTTTTGTTAGTGACTAGATTTTTTGACTTCCGTTTAGACATTGATGACAGGGAACTAACATGCAAATTTTTAAGCATACTACCTATGCTGGAGTTCCTTAAGTGAAAATGCATTGTTAAAATATTCTTTGACATACGGAGATGAACTATAGTGGTTATTCATTCAAGAGTGAAAATAAATGTATTTCAGTGCTCTCTCCATTATCATGAGCATCTTAGGACTAAGAAAAGCATCACTCCCAGTAGCAAGTTTTTTTTTTTCTCTTTTTTCTTTTTGTTTTTTAAATAACTCTCCCTCCAAACAGCAGCGTGACTTTTGACACTTTCAGGCAGATTAAGAACTGAAGTCATGGTGGGCAGCCATAAGAGTCTAAACACATTGAGCAATGGGTCTCCCCATTGGTGGGAGGAAATTAGTGACTAAAGACCTTAAAGCCATGAATCAATCATGGTGATGTGCTACAGGGAATCTATGAACAAGCTTCTTTCTTTTCTATCTCACAGGGGGCATCAGTACAGAGTGTGATCCATTGAAGTCAATAGAAACCATTGCGAAAGTAGTATGTATGTTTAGATTTAAACCAACCTGAGGAATAAGTAAAGCAAAATAAAATATATGTCTAAATATATGGTAATTTCTTCCTACATTGGGTAAAAATAAAGCTTCTAGACATCCAACAAAATGAGAATAACAACAAAATCCACAAATGTGTAAAATCATGTTTTGTTTCTGAAACGAGCTGGTTGTAAAATAATTTCATTTCAGGAATAATAGGGAAGGCATATGCTCTCTCTTCTGACTTAATGGAAAATGACAGTCTCTGATGCATCATAATTGACATAGTATTCACAATGATATGCTAGAATGCCAAAAGTATAGAAGCAAATATGCAGCTGAATTCAAGTTCAGATTAGCCAAATTAAAATTTATTATAGGTTGGAAGCTACCTTTCTGTTGATACACTGGGGAGCTTTGGAATTTTCTTGTCTATCCTTTTCCTAACCTGAGTTCTCCTCCTTCTACCACTACTTTTCTGGACAATAATAAGAATAGCAAAAGAAAAATGGCTGTTGAGTTGCAGATAATGGAGGAGGTAAGGCTGAAAACCAGTTGAGATGAGAGAAGAAAGCTTTAGTGAATCATTCCTGACTATTATGTCCCACTCCTTCAAAATCATAATTTCAGCTCCTTTATCAGATACTTGTAAGAGTTACTATCACAAATAAAAATTAACCCCCCCCACATGCCCACCCCCCAACATGCACACAAACACACATATATATACTTCTTCTTGTCCAGAAAAAAAAAATGTATATATATATGTGTGTGTGTGTGTGTATATATATATATATATATATATATTCACTAAATCTTGATCTGTCAATTTTGGATACTGTTTTTGACTTCTAGTAATAAGAGACAGTTGTATTCCCTTACATAACCCCTTTTTCTCTCATTTTTCATAAACTTTGATACACATATTTGATATTAGTTAATTCTCTAATCAGTGACCATGTAAATAGTGTCGTTTAAAGAGAGAGAGAAGTTGTAGCATTATTATGATTCTCCTGAAGACCAGGATTGTCTTTCTGTCCTTCCTGAGTTAATGATCTAATTCCTCATCATAAACACTTCCTAAATGTCCACTTATACTATCTATTTCATTTTTGTAATCCCAGATTCCCCATCTAAAGCTCCAATGTTCATTTAGTCTACATTTTAATTACTTTTCTCCAGGTCTGATCAATCACTGCTTTTATCAGACCATATTTTTGTTGATATTTTAGGTTTATTGGTTTTTTCTAGATCTATATCTGTATTTAATAATTTTTCCTATCTTTTTATTTTACAAAAGCATATTCTCAGAGGACTCATTAAGAAAAAAATGAGTATAAGTGTTCTGAGTTCTTACATGACTGATGATGTCTATATCCTATCTTATAGAATTGATTGCCAGTTTGCCTGAGCATGGAATTCGATACTGATAATCTACATTCAGAAGCTCAAAGTTAGTATGATTGTTAACGCTCTTTAGGTGACAAATATAAACATTTTAAATATTTTTCTTGTCTTTGTTCTGAAATTTCACAATGATGTTCTGTGCTTGAGGTTTTTTTTTTTTTCATTTATTTTCCTGAACATATTTTGTTATTTTCTCTGAAGATATGTGTAATTCAGATCTGGGGCCTCAATTTGTATTATTTCTTTGATAATTTTCTTTCTTTAATCTTGTTTGTTTTCACTTCCTGGGAGTTCCTAATGTTCCGATATTACAACTCTTAGATTGATGTTCTATTCCTGTGTCTCTTCTTTGATACTTTCAGTACCTTCTCTTTTTAGTCTGATTTCTGAGGGATTTAATTGGCTTCCTATTTCATTAAAATAATTCCATTTTTTTAACTTTAAAAATATTTTATTTTCAATTTTCATGAGTAAATAGTAGGTGGTATGGTTTGGCTCTGTGTCCCCATACAATTCAAATCTCACCTTGAATTGTACTCCCATAATGCCTACATGTTGTGGGAGGGACTCGTTGGAAGATAATTTGAATCATGGGGCTGTTTCCCCCATACTGTTCTCATGGTAGTAAATAAGCCTCATGAGATCCGATGGTTTTATCAGGGGCTTCCGCTTTTGTGTCTTCCTGTTGTTCTCTTGCCGCCGCCATCTAAGAAGTGTCTTTTGCCTCCTTTCCATGATTTGGAGGCCTGCCCAGCTATGTGGAACTGTAAGTCCAATTAAACCTCTTTTTATTCCTAGTCTCTGATATGTCTTTATCAGCAGCATGAAAATGGAATAATACAATAGGTATATATATTTATGAGGTATATATTGTGTTTTGATACAGGCATGCAATGTGAAATAATCACATCATAGAAGATGGGGTATCTATCCCCTCAAGCACTTATCCTTTCAGTTACAAACAATCCAATTACACTTCTTAGTTATTTAAAAATGTACAATTAAGTTATTGTTGACTATAGTTACCCTGTTGTGCTATCAAATTACTTTTTTTTTTCATTTTCCCAATCACATATTACATTTTTAAAGGCTAGTTTGTGTTCTGTTATTGTTCTATTCTAGATGAAATATATTCTCCTTTCATCACATCCAAAGATACATTTTTTTTCAGTTTAGTATTCTACATAGTTTCTTCCTTCTATATAATTATATTTTCTGTTTTGTTTGTTAGTGGCATCTCTACTTTAAATTGAAGTCTTTTCTTACATGTCAGATATTCTTCAGCTATGTTTTAATTTATGAACCAATGATTGATTGGGTATACTCTGTATATGGGTGTACCATGTTAACTAGAGGGATCTGCTTTAATATCTGTGGGTAGGTTCTTGGATATTTCTTTGGAGGACTTCTGAATATAGAGAAGTATTTTCTTTTACTCTCTTAGCTGGAACAGAAACTTCAGAACTTCTACCTGAAAAGGTATAACTTCACAGTGAGTGAAAAAATATTGTAGTATTTTCAATATACAGACTTGCTTTTAAATTCTACTGTTTTCAGTTTGTTTGTTTTTTTTTTCTGGTCTTTCTCATACCAAGTATCTAACATCTTCAAAGTTTTTCTCTTTTGAGGGTGCAGGGGCAACTTGGTTACCTTCTTCTTTCTTTTTAGTACTCTCCTCTAGGCTGTATAGTTTTTTACCCGGGCATTTCAACTATCTTTTATCTCTATACTTTTCTTCCTCCGTAGTTATATGGAAATCTCTGAGACACTTACCTACACTGTCACTGTTAAGTTTTTCATTGATTTTGATTTATGAGCTTCTTGTGTATTTTACTTATATTACTATAAAAGTATTACTATACTTTATTTATTACTATAGTTTTCCTGGAAGGATAGGAGATGTGCATATGTTGTCACTCCATATTAGAAATTCTTCATTACACTTTTTTTTTCAAAAGTAAGGTGGAAAGAGTTAATTATTATTATTATTTTTAACAACAAATGTAATACAAGAAACACCTGAACCTAGAACCTTGGAGAATTTATGATCTAACGATTGTCTTTTATTTTAGTTAACTTAATGTCCTAGTACATATCTTCATAAGGCCTTCAGTTTTCTAAAGAACCATCATGTTATTTCACACGTTTGTGTTTTCTGTTCCAATTACCTCCTACTTATTGTTCAGGATGTACCATATATAGGAACTCCCAGGAACCTTTTATGATTCTTAGTACGTATAAAATAATCTTCTGTGACCCAATTGCATACTGTTTTATTTTTATATTTATATTAATTTATCTGTTTTACTAAGTATATTGATATTCCTATTTTTCAAAATCTGTATCTTCCAACAACCTAACACAGCTTTTAACCCCAAGTAGTAGTAGTAGCAGTAGGAGTAGTACTAGTAGTATGTACTTTTAAATATTTATCAAATGAATAAAATAACAGTGTCTTTTATAATTGTATGTTCAACATGAGCCAGTAGTATAATATAGTTGGCAAAAATATTTCAGTCTTAAAGTAAATGTGATATTTGAAAAATTTTTAAATGATAAAAGTTTAGTATAAGTTTAATCATGTTAAGAAAACTGTATATACATCTAGAAATGACAATTTATTAGAGATATTAAGAAAAATAAATCTGGTAAGTTAGGAAAGGGGGAGCGAATGATATATGAGGGTCTGAAATCCATGTCACTAGAAGAGCAGTTAAAGGAAATACAATTATTTTATCTAATATATTGAACGTTCTGAGACATGACAAATATTCATAAATATGTGAGGAGTTTTGATATAATTGTAAGAGTACATTTTCTGTGTTTATCTCTAAAATAAAAACCTCTAAAAAGAAAATAGGTAGTAAAATTTTCGTTTACTATGAGTAAGAACTTCTCAACTGGACGACATTGCTTAGGAGAAATGGTGTTTTCCTCTGTGCGTGGCTCCACACCGGCCACATCTCTGGGATGGTGTGGGGAGTTTTCAGCACATGGTCAGAGGTTGGACTATAGGACCTTGAAAGAGCCCTCCAACATCTAGTGTTTTGAATAAAAAAGAAAGAAAGGGATTTAGCTAAACTAAGACATCAACCAAATAGTAGAATTAAAAGATCATAAATTGGAGGCAATCTACATGCATAGTATATAGAGTAAAACTAAAATGTTAAGGTTCAGAGAAATATGTTGGTCAAAATAACAATAAAATATTAAGATGAAAATTCTAAGAAACATTTTGAGCTATTTATTTCTTGTAATCCATAATAAATTTTTTTGCTCATAGTAGAGATAATATATCACTTTGAAATTTAGGTATTTTTAGCTTTATCAGATGATTTTACAGAACTTTAAAGACCAAAGGATCTAAGTAAATGAATGGCCAAATTAAATAATGTTTCCTAAGTCTGCTCAAATAATGAATGAATCATAATACTTAGACATGATGTGTTTGCTTTAAAGTCTAGCATTTATATGAGTGACATAATGTATAATAGAAAAAATGATTACATTTTAATCTATAATTTAATGACTACATTTAGAATTGCATAGTAAAGGGATAAAGATTCTGAGTGACTCCCTTTACAAACTTCTAAGTCTGTGTAAGATAAGCATCAACTCTGGCTTTCCTTTCATGAGCTCAGAGAAAACTATATGATACTGTGCATTCACTATTGAACCTTAATATGTTAATAGTGTTTTCCCACTTTTTTGTACTGGAGGAGGTAGCTGAGTTTACACCTCTCCCAAGTTACTGACAAAATGGAACCACTCTTTGTTCAATTTTTCCTAAAAACATTTCTCCAAAATGTGTTTTGATCTATTAAATTGTATGTTTTGCTTCAAGTTATAAAGACAAAAGTGTATATATTCAACTTAAATTATTTATTGTACATAGGACATACTGGGTATTTACGTTTTTTCTTGTAATTATATAATACAGGTAATCTATGTATATTTGACACTGGAATTTTCTTTTGATGATCCACATACTGAGTTCTGCATCTAAAGAACATTTGGCGTAAAAAGCTTCTGTCTGAATTTTGATTTTTGTAGATAAGAGTCTGCACAAATCCCACAAGGTTGCTGTACAGAGGCAGATGTTTGTTATAAACTGCAGTTAAATTCTATGCTCTGATACTGTCTACTTTCCCTTCCATATATCATCACCAAAAATAACAAGATAATAGAAAACAAGGTTTGATTCCAGAATGATTTCAGTTGATGATGATGAATGAAGCAGAATAGACAGCCTGATTTTCATAAGTTAAATTGAACTTGCAGTGCCAAATGCAGCAACAACAGCAAAAAGATTAGCAGACATGACAAGGGAAAAGAGAAGAATTTATGTGCAAACACATAATGCCATTTGAAAAAAGAAGGGAGTTATGAAAATGTACAAATGCAGAGATACTGAATGCTGGCAGGAAAGAATAAACTAAAAATACATTATCTAATGTTGGAAGCAATTCTTATAGAGAATCAGGGCCAAGTAAATAGAGTAAGATAGTTTTGGGAAATAATTTTATTTTATTTGAGCTCTACAAGAAATCATACCTTGGTTCTTTTGGCATCCAGTAAAAGTAATTGTAAGAGACTATAATCTAGCTAGTATCCACAGAAGAAAATAACATTAGGTGGGATCCATGAATATTTTAACATATATAACAAACATTCCCCATTTCACACACCACTCCTTGTAAAGCAAAAACAGGATGAAGAATAAAATAATAAGATATTTTTCCATTGGTAGTTTGAAGTTGTGATATTAATTGCTTCCTCCACTTTGTGGCTTCTCAAGATGTAAACTGAAAAATTGTTATCAAAATGACTTTAAAATGGAGATTATTTTACATCTAAGGATTCTTTATATTTTTCTCTGGTAATATAATTGTTTAGTTCTTTAATCAAATAATTTGCGTCAAAATAAATCCATGGGACTGCCTTTGTCTCTATGTAAAACTGACAACTGTTTTTGTCTTAATTATTTTAGAATAAATTGATATTGTTATATATGTTTCTTTTACACCAACCCTCAGGTTAATAGAATATTTAAAAGTCTTTTATTATAGGAATTAAAGTGACTTTAGAATATTACAGCTTGTTCCATGTAGTATTAATTTCAATTGGTAAGACATCAAATTTGCTTTGTAACTGCAGAAATAATGAATTACTCTCAAGAAAATGGCCTAATACCTGAAAATCATCATCCCAGAAAAACCCATTATACATAATGCACAAAAGTAAAAAAAAAAAAAAAAGTAAAACCAGATAGAAGTGATGAAGAATACTTAAATCAGTATCATATCATTATATTTTATACAATTCTAAATGCATAAAGAAAAAAGTTAAAAATGAATTTAGATGTTATAATTTGGAAAGGAGAAGACATTAGAGAGAAGATAAATGTAAAAAAAAAAAACATGCCTATATAAAGTTTAGGAAAGTCATCTTTTTTGAAAAATATCTGTTTGATTTTTTGTGTATGTGTTTAAAGATCTTAATTGACTTCATTTATGACTCTAGAATTGGGAAACACTTCATTTTATAAAATAAAGTGTGTTCCAATGAGCTGAGATGAGGTGGCTGATTTATAAGCCAAAATATATTTAAAAATATATATACAAAAAATATATTTATAAACATTGTATTTCTGTCCGTAGTCTTCTGTTCCTATTGCTGCTCTGCTTTACTCCTCTTGATTTGGATTCTGAGGAACATGATGGAAAAAGACATTATTAATTTTGTGTCTTATACTTGGTATAGATACCATTGTCTTTTGTTTGTATTGTTGCAGCAGCCTCTGCTGACAAGTGGGAAACAAATTGATGCAATATGTCACTCAAACCATTGAAATGACTACAGCATCCCTCCCTCCCTAGAGTCTCAGGGACCACTGTGGAAGAAGTGGACATGTGAGATTGTAAGAGCTGGATTAGATGGAGTGTGGAGAAAAAAGTGACTCCATCTCTCCATCTTGGATGCTAATCTGACATGTTAACTTCTGATTAGACCCAGTTTCATGAGTGTTTCCTGGTTTCTACTTTATTTACTATCCTAGCATAAGAACAAAAAAATCTTGATGTTATCTCACAAATTATGGGCTATGATGCACATAGTATTCTTGACTGTTCTGGAGGGTTGCCTTTATTGTCTTGCTAGGGCATATCTACCCTTGCCCTATGGCATGAAAGCCTTGGATCTGGTGAGTAATATTGTGGAAATCTGCCTGTCTTGCAGCCACCCAAAACCATGCTTCTGTCTGTAACTTCCCTCAATTTGTCTAGCTTCTTTTTTATATTATTATTATTATTATTATTATTTTGGTTTCTTGGCTTCTTTGGCATTTAGGGGTTGCTTTGTATACATCTTTTCATAGAACACTGTTTCAGATTAGAGATTACAACACATGGGCAGAGCACAGAAAAGAGAACTATATATCAGAGAGTATAAGAATGACAATATTACATTGCTCACTCACCCCTCCCTCAAGTCCATGCAGTGCTGACAGGGATATCCTCTGTGTATGGGAAGGAGATTTTGATAAGCCCCTGAATTTTTCCAGACCTTAGCACCAGTCCCACCCTAGTGAACCCCAAGGCTAGGCTGTTCTAGGTAGATGCAGACTCCAAGCTAGAGTCTACAGACCCACCTTTCAGGGTTGCCCCTGTAGACCCTGTTACCAAACTGGCCCTTGCAAACCTAGGCTCTGGGCCTGCCCAAGTAATAGGCTAAATCCCATGAACCAAGTCTCCAAACCCACCATATTACATTCTGGCTCTAAGCCTGCTGCAGCAGCACACTTGCCACCATGGCTCCAGGATCCAGGTCCACCTCTGTGAACACAGGCTTTAGGGTTGCCCCTATTAACATGGGCTCCAAGCTGGTCCCTGTAGATCTAGGCTCTAGGACTTCCCCAGCAGTTTCTGCTCTACCTCCCTATTGAGTTTTTCAGTGCAGTCATTGTATTCTTTAGCTTTAGGATTTTTGTAATTTTTTTTTGTATGGTTTTAATTTCATGGTTGAATTTCTCATTTTGTTTATGTATTGTTTTCCTGATATAGCTTAGTTGTCTGTGTTCTCTTGTAGTATAATGAGCTTCTTAAAGATGATTATTTTGTATTCTTGTCAGGCAACTTATAGATCCCCATTTCTTTAGGGTTGGTTACTGGAGCTTTGATATTTTCCTTTGATTATGTCATTTTCCCTTCTTAAAGATGATTATTCTGAATTCTTTGTCAGGCAGCTTGTAGATCTCCATTTCTTTAGGCATGGTTTCTGGAGCTTTGATATTTTCCTTTGATGGTGTCATTTTCTCCTGATTCTTTGTGAGCCTTGTATTCTACTGGTGTTCACACATTTGAGAACTCAGTCACTTCCTCTAGTTTTTACAGATTGGCTTTGGCAGGGAAAAGCCTGCACCAGCCAGCCTGGTACAGAATTCTGGGTTGCATCATCTGTGATTTGGTCAGGCCTCCACATTGAGGCAAAGCCAGCTGGCAGAGATTTGCAGTGACATAGAGCTCTGGGTTTAGATGGCATCTGCTGCTGCTCCTCTGTGTTTGGGGAACCAGCAGGGTCTCTGTAATTGAGGTGGGTAGGTAGATGGGGCTCTGTGTTCCAGCTAATCTGGACTCCATGATGGAGTGAAACTTCTGACAGGGTTCCTTAATTAGGGAGAAAAGCTCAGGGAACTCCACAGTGAAGCAAGGCTTTTGCCAGGCTCTGCAGTTAGGAAGACCAACAGGATGCTGGGCATGATCAAGTGCTTTCTACTGAAATTCATATGTGCCAGTGGCTGAAAGACCTCTCTCCTATAACTGTTCCTTACTGTTCCCAGGTGTTCTAGACATATCAATTCCTTCAATGCTTTGGATGAGTTGAGACACAAATGGCCCTTTGAGGCTATGCTCTGAGACATCAAGGAAATTAGACATCCACCTTGGTCTATCTGTACCTATGGGATAAATTACAGGTCAGGAGGATCCTTCTTGGTGCTGCCCTTTCACAACTTAGAGTAGGGGTGATATGAATGAAGTGGGAGTGTTCATTTGATTCTTTTAAATGTGTTTTTATCATTTTTTTCTCCATAGTTGTGCAGCAACCTTTCCCCTGGTTTTTAGAATTCTCACGTAGGCATCCAAATTCATGGATACTTGCTTAATTATTGTTTCCCTTGGAAGAAACCAAATTTGGGTACCTCCTATTCTGCCATCTTGGTAATGTTTCCCATTATATTTATTTTATGTTACTTTCTTTTAAATTATACTTTAAGTTCTAGGGTACATGTGTACAACATGCAGGTTTGATACATAGGTATGTATGTGTCATGTTGGTTTACTGCACCCATCAGCTCATCATTTACATTAGGTATTTCTCCTAATGCTATCCCTCCCCCCAGACCCCCACTCCCTGACACACCCCAGTGTGTGATGTTCCCCTCCCTGTGTCCAAGTGATCTCACTGTTCAATTCCCACGTATGAGTGAGAACATGTAGTGTTTGGTTTTCTGTCCTTGTGATAGTTTGCTGAGAATGATGGTTTCCAGCTTCATCAATGTCCCTGCAAAGGACATGAACTCATCCTTTTTTATGACTGCATAGTATTCCATGGTACATATGTACTACATTTTCTTAATCCAGTCTATCATTAATGGACATTTGGTTGGTTCCCAGTCTTTGCTGTTGTGAATAGTGCCACAATAAACATGTGTGTATGTGTCTTTATAGTAGCATGATTTATAATCCTTTGGGTATATACCCAGTAATGGGATGGCTGGGCCAAATGGTATTTCTCTTTCTAGATCCTTGAGGAATCACCACACTGTCTTCCACAATGGTTGAACTAATTTACACTCCCACCAACAGTGAAAAAGTGTTCCTGTTTCTCCACATCTTCTCCAGCATCTGTTGTTTCCTGACTTCTTAATGATCGCCATTCTAACTGGCGTGAGATGGTATCTCATTGTGGTTTTGATTTGCATTTCTCTGATGACCAGTAATAATGAGCATTTTTTCATATGTCTGTTGGCTGCATAAATGTCTTCTTTTGAGAAGTGTCTGCTCATATCCTTTGCCCACTTGGTGGGTTTTTTTTTGTTGTTGTTGTAAATTTGTTTAAGTTCTTAGTAGATTCTGGATATTAGCCCTTTATCGAATGGGTAGAGTGCAAAAATTTTCTCCCATTCTGTAGGTTGCCTGTTCACTCTGATGGCAGTTTCTTTTGCTGTGCAGAAGCTCTTTAGTTTAATTAGATCCCATTTGCCAATTTTCGCTTTTGTTGCCATTGCTTCTGGTGTTTGAGTCATGAAGTCCTTGTCCATGCCTATGTGCTGAATGGTATTGCCTAGGTTTTCTTCTATGGATTTTATGGTTTTAGGTCTGACATTTAAGTCTTTAATCCGTCTTGAATTAATTTTTCTATAAGGTGTAAGGAAGGGATCTAGTTTCAGCTTTCTACATATGGCTAGCCAGTTTTCCCAGCACCATTTATTACATAGGGAATCCTTTCCCCATTTCTTGTTTTTGTCAGGTTTGTCAAAGATCAGATGGTTGTAGCTTTGTGGTGTTATTTCTGAGGCCTCCATTCTGTTCCATTGATCTGGATATCTATTTTGGTACCAGTGCCATGCTGTTTTGGTTACTGTAGCCTTTAGTATAGTTTGCAGTCAGGTAGCGTGATGCCTCCTGCTTTGTTCTATTTGCTTAGGATTGTCTTGGAGATGCGGGCTCTTTTTTGGTTCCATATGAACTTTAAAGTAGTTTTTTCCAATTTTGTGAAGAAAATCATTGGTAGCTTGATGGGGATGGCATTGAATCTATAAATTATTTTGGGCAGTATGGCCATATTCACAATATTGATTCTTTCTATCCATGAGCATGAAATGTTCTTCCATTTGTTTGTGTCCTCTTTGATTTTGTTGAGCAGTGTTTTGTAGTTCTCCTTAAAGAAGTCCTTCACATCCGTTGTCAGTTGGATTCCTAGGTATTTTATTCTCTTTGTTGCAATTGTGAATGGGAGTTCACTCATGATTTGGCTCTCTGTTATTGGTGTATAGGAATGCTTGTGACTTTTACATATTGATTTTGTATCCTTAGACTTTGCTGAAGTTGTTTATCAGCTTAAGGAGATTTTTGGGCTGAGACGATGGGGTTTTCTAAATATACAGTCATGTCATCTGCAAACAGGGACAATTTGACTTCCTCTTTTCCTAATTGAATACCCTTTATTTCTTTCTCTTGCCTGATTGCCCTGGCCAGAATTTCCAACACTATGTTGAATAGGAGTGGTGAGAGAGGGCATCCTTGCCTTGTGCTGGTTTTCAAAGGGAATGCTTCCAGTTTTTGCCCATTCAGTATGATACTGGCTGTGGGTTCGTCATAATTAGCTCTTATTATTTTGAGATACTTTCCATCAATTCCTAGTTTATTGAGAGTATTTAGCATGAAGTCCGGTTGAATTTTGTCAAAGGCCTTTTCTGCATCTATTGAGATTGTCATGTGGTTTTTGTCATTGGTTCTGTTAACGTGATGGATGCCGTTTATTGATTTGCGTATGTTGAACCAGCCTTGCATCCCAGGGATAAAGCCGACTTGATTGTGGTGGATATGCTTTTTGATGTGCTGCTGGATTCATTTTGCCAGTATTTCATTGAGGATTTTTGAATCGATGTTCATTAGGGATATTGTTCTAACATTCTCTTTTTTTGTTGTGTCTCTACCAGGCCTTGGTATCAGGATGATGTTGGCCTCATAAAATGAGTTAGGAAGGATTCCCTCTTTTTTGATTGATTGGAATACTTTCAGAAGGAATGGTACCAGCTCTTCTTTGTACCTCTGGTAGAATTCGGCTATGAATCCTTCTGGTCCTGGACTTTTTTTGGTTGGTAGGCTATTAATTATTGCCTCAACTTCAGAGCCTGTTATTGGTCTATTCAGGGATTCAACTTCTTCCTAGTTTAGTCTTGGGAGGGTGTATGTGTCCAGGAATCCATCCATTTCTTCTAGATTTTCTAGTTTATTTGCGTAGAGGTGTTTATGGTATTCTCTGATGGTAGCTTGTATTTCTGTGGGATTGGTTGTGATATCACCTTTATCATTTTCATTGCATCTATTTGATTCTTCTCTCTTTTCTTCTTTATTAGTCTTGCCTCTAGGGGTCTATCAATTTGTTGATCTTTTCAAAAAACCAGCTCCTGGATTCATTGATTCTTTGAAGGGTTTTTTTGTGTCTCTAGCTCCTTCAGTTCTGCATGATCTTAGTTATTTCTTGCCCTCTGCTAGCTTTTGAATTTGTTTGCTTTTGCTTCTCTAGTTCTTTTAATTGTGATGTTAGGGTGTCAATTTTAGATCTTTCCTGCTTTCTCTTGTGGGCATTTAGTGCTATCCATTTCCCTGTACACACTGCTTTATGTGTTACTTTTGATTAATTCCTTGTTACTCCATAATTCTTTCTAATGCCAATGAGATTATTTTTGTTATTATGATTTAAAATGATTATTCTTGGTTTAAAAATTATTTAATTTTCCATATTATATTTTATCTAGTTACACTTACTAGATTTTTATTTATTATGATATTAACATTTTAAATTGTAAAATATAAGTATGCCACTAATCACGATTATTAGTATTTTTTCCTCACTATTTACAATCACATTTTTCCTATATTGCAGTTAGCTATAACATTAAGAACAGTGTTGAGAATTAATTATTTTTAAGCCCCCTTTAATTTTTTTATTTGAATGTAATTAAAACATTTTTACTCTCTTTATTACCTATAATGTTTTATTTCATTTGGGGTATATTTATCCAGAAAATATTTTGAATATTTTATATAATTTTATGTAGCATTTTAGTAACAAAAATTGTAAAGCATATCTAAATCCTTATATGTTTTCTCCTTTAATTTGTTGCTGAATTTCCAAATTTGACACATTAGCATTTTAAAATAAATTTTACTTGTTCATATTACTACTATTATCATAGTGACATAGTTTCAAACTTTCGCCTAGGCTGGAGTGAGTACAGGCTCACTACATCCTCAAACTCCTGGGCTCAAATGATTCTTCTGCCTCAGCCTCCCTAGTAACTAGGATTACAAGTGCATGACATCATATTTAGCTTTTTTTTTTTTTCACTTTTTAGTAAAGACAAGGTGTTGCTATGTTGCCCAGGCTGGTCTTGAACTCCTGGCCCTCAAGCATTCCTCTCCCCAAAGTGGTGGGGTTACATTAATGGAATATACTGCCAGAATATTTTGTAAATATTTAATATAGGATATTGCCAACTATATTTATACAAGGGTTTGGGTAACTTTATTGGCTTTTTATGTACAAGTTGTTCAGATTTTCTTATGTTTATACTAAGTTTATAAAATGAGTTGCTCAATATGTGTACTTTACTATGCACTGAAATATTTGAGTGATATATAGAATGCATATGCTTCACTGTTTAGAGTGTGTTTTTCTATAAATATATCTTGGATTTGTTCCATGAATCTGATTTTATTTAATGCTGGATAGAAGCACAAAATATTAGTATAAAGAAGAAAGGTATATAGAGTAAAAAAAATACAATCTTTTATGTATCCAGCTGTCAACTAAAGAGTGATAATATTAACAATAACCAAGGAGTCTTACTTAACTGGGATTCTCCTTTACCTTACCTTTTTTGTTGTTTTCATTATAGAAGGTAACAAAAATGGATGAGTCCTTTGAATATTTTTTCTATGCCAACTGTCCCTTTGTCATGTTAAGCTCTGTCAGTAAAGGGCACTGGGGAGTCATCACAAGACTAACAGGTCCTTCTTACCAGCCGGCTAAGCAGGTTCTGCAGTGCAGACAGCCTCTCCAGTGCATAACTCTTATAGTATACACAGCCAGCGGCACTTACAAGCCAGAGGCTTCCCCAAGCTCACCACTCAGGTGATTTTATAGCAGAGAACCTATGATGAGGCTCATCCTCATGAATAAGTTTGCCAGGTACCCTTTAGGGTAGATATCTGGCAGCTCTACAAGGGTGGCATTACCCCTCTCCTCGTCCGCTTAGCAGGACATGGTTATGCCTTGTCCACTAGGATCTGGATTTCACTTTAGGATGTCGTGTGTGTGTGTGTGTGTATGTGTGTGCGCTTGTGTGCACATGCACACACATATGTGTGTAGGGGTCTCCTTGCACCCTCAATCTCAGCCTGAGTGATACAGGCTGCCCTTTATAGCTGCTATTCCTATCATGTTTAGAGTTTTATTTGCTTCTTCCTACCCAATGTTTTCTTTCTTAAACTCTGTTACAGTTAATAATGTTTTACATTTACCTTCACTGTCCAAATTCTGTGTAAATTCTCCTTCCTGATTGGAACCTAAAAATATGGATAACTACAATTCATTCAACTTTACAGTCACAGTAGTTCATAATGTGACTATTTCATAATGTATTTATTCATTCTCCTGTTGATGAACATTTAGGTTAGTATTTTTTTTCTGTCATAGGCAATGCTGCTTATATACATTTCTGATACAAATAAAAGCATTTTTCTGGAGTATGCAAGTATTTCTGGGTTGTAACATATGCATATTATCAAAAAGGCAAACTGTTTTCAATATGCTATGCACTTCTACTAGTACCATATGAAACATCTATTGCTTCATATTTTACCAATAGATAGTATTGTCAAATATTTAAAAATTGTCAATTAAATTGCTGCAAAAATGATATTTCATTGAATTTTTTTTTTTTTTTTTTCCCGAGACAGAGTCTTGCTCTGTCGTCCAGGCTGGGGTGCAGTGGCCGGATCTCAGCTCACTGCAAGCTCCGCCTCCCGGGTTTACGCCATTCTCCTGCCTCAGCCTCCTGAGTAGCTGGGACTACAGGCGCCCGCCACCTCGCCGGGCTAGTTTTTTGTATTTTTTAGTAGAGACGGGGTTTCACCGTGTTAGCCAGGATGGTCTCGATTTCCTGACCTCGTGATCCGCCCGTCTCGGCCTCCCAAAGTGCTGGGATTACAGGCTTGAGCCACCGCGCCCGGCCTTTTTTTTTTTCTTTCTTTTTTTTTTTTTGAGACGGAGTTTCACTCTTTTGCCTAGGTGGGAGTGAAGCGGTAGAATTTTGGCTCACTGTAACCTCCGCCCCTTGGGTTCAAGCGATTCTGCTACCTCAGCCTCCCTAGCAGCTGGGATTATAGGTGCCCGCCATCATGCCCAGCTAATGTTGTGTTTTTAGTAGAGATGGGGTTTTACCATGTTGACCAGGCTGGTCTCAAACTTCTGACCTCAAGTGATCCACCTGCCTCGGCCTCCCAAAGTGCTAGGATTACTGGCGTGAGCCACCGTGCACAGCCTTCATTGAAACTTTAATTTCAATTTTCCTAATAAATGATGGCTATAGTTATTTGTGTGTTTTTTTTTTTCTTCTTATAAATAACCTATTTTTGCATTTTAGATTTTTTTCCAATTGGTCTATTTGCTTGTTATTATTGAACAAATTATTTTTATATCCTGGAATCAATTCATTTTAAGGTATATATGTAATTAATAACTTTCAGTCTGTGTCTTTTATTTTCCTTTTAGTATATTTTAATTAAGAAAAAGCTTAATTTAAAAATTACTGTATTTATGGTTTAATAATGTTAGAGGGATTTTTATATTGTCTTCTAAAGGTTTTATCTTTTGTGTTTTAAGCCACATGGACTTTTTTTCTATGTGGGTTGCTTTTAGTTTTTGGCATAAAATGGGAACTATATATATATATATATATATATATAGTTGTCATCTTGACAATAATTATGCCAGCACTAGATAGATACTGGTATTCTTTAATTTGCCAAATGGAAACACAATGAAATTTCTTTCATAAGTAAGATTTTTGTGGATTTATGGATATGCTACTGGTTTCTCTTTTTTGTTTTCTGATTAAATCTTTTTGTTAACTTACATTAAAAAAAAAACTCTATTGGAATTTTGACTCAAATTATAATAAATCTATATAAATTATTTTTATAGCATACTGGATATTTTCAAGTAAATTTTATAGCTGTGTACATCTTTTGTAGGTGGAGACTAACAGTTATTCAAACTCTTTTTACTCCCTGGTTTCCCCAGTATCTTTTAAGGATTATTTATCATGAAGTTGTCCTCTCATAATTTGACTCTACTATTAATATGGATAAGCTTTTTTGTATCTCCCCAAGAGTCTTCTCTTAAAACATAGCTTTAATCAAAATAATATCATGTCTACTTTTTACATGCTTGTCCTTGAGGACTTAACATTCTCTCCATAGGTTAAAATAATGAAAAACGTATTGTACCCTATTTGCTCTAACACTGCTACTAGCAGAAGTGTAACAAAAGATCTCTTGGGGAATTTCAGAAAGTTGAAAAGCAGACATTGACGAGTTCTGTGAGGATTTGTTCTAAAATTCTTTTTACCAAAATTGGCCTGGTATTTCACTTGAGTATTCATTGCAGTCCCAGTGGGATAATTATTGTCTGTATAAGTCTCCACTGACTGATCTGATCTGGTCCTTTGTATATCAGGTGAAAGGTGAAGCTTATACCTAGAGAAAACACATAATTAGAGAATACTAATTAGACAATAAAAATTAGATGTTAAAATATTAGAAAAATAATTTGGAACTACTTTTAAAAAATAAATTCAATGATTGCATACATTATTTGGAGGAAATGTAATGTCTTGAGAGACCATCTACAAGACAGACTAATATAAAATTTAAATACAGTAGACAGTCGATCTATAAATATAAATAAATAGCAAAAAATCCCCCTCCTTCTTGTCCTAGGAAAATAAAAATCAAGAATTACAAATCCATACTACACCTTTTTATAAGGTCAATGTAATTCAATATCTATCTATCTAGCTATCTATCTATCTATCTATCTATCTATCTATCTGATATAGAGAGATATATTCAAATAAATTCTGTAGATTTATTAAACTATTACAGTAATTTTAGCAATATATTGCAATAGCTCATGAGTAAAACTATATGCATTTTCCCTTGGGATATGAGAATTTAAATAATCTATCAAAAGGTGAATGCTATATGGAGTGAACTGTTTTCTTTTTGTTTAATAGTGAGTGGCTAGAAGTAATATGACACCAAAAATTGACATCTTCATTTAATATGGTTTGGCTGTGTTCCCACCCAAATATCATCTTGAATTACAGCTCCCATAATTGCCGTGTGCCATAGGAGGGACCGGGTAGGAGGTAATTGAACCATGGGGGCGAGTCTTTCCTGTGCTGTTCTCATGATAGCGAATAAATCTCACAAGATCTGATGGTTTTATAAAGAGGTATTATCTTCCCACGCTGTCTTTTCCTGTAAGACGTGACTTTGCTCCTCCGCCTTCCACCATGATTGTGAGACTTCTCCAGTCATGTGGAAGTGTGAGTTAATTAAACCTCTTTCCTTTATAAATTACCCAGTCTTGGATGTGTCTTTATTAGCAATGTGAGAATGGACTAATACATCATTTATTTTAAATAGTTATTAAACATGCTCCTTTTCTGCCAAGACATAAAAGAGTTAAATAACACCTTAAAGTTGATTATAGTAATACAATTTATTATTTTGATGAAAATCTAAATACATTATTTTTCTAATTTAAATACTTTGATGTACAAGAGCTCTGTTACATAGTGCATCACATTTATTAGAAAAGCAGGTACCCAACAAGTAACTTGGGGCTATCTGAAATAGTTCATTAATTAAGAATAGAGCATTTAGTTATTAGTGGAATCAAAATTACTTTATATCCTGGTCCATTCATTTTGGGTGACCCCTCCCTGCCCTGTCACTCTGTAGGATTTTCATGTTCTATATTATTTTTTTCTGATAGTGGAATCTTCATTTAAAACATAGTCTGGAGATAGATAATCTTAGTATGCTTTATGTGAACTATTCCATTTTAAATCAAGTTAATTTGTATGTCCAGTATAAATTATTCCAGGACTTTAATGTACTATATTACCTTAACAACAAACTGGAAAAACTGAAGATAGTTGAAGTGCAAAGGGAGAAAAAGCATTGTAAGTAAAAAGCTAATTTGGTTAATCTAATTGCATAGTAGCTGCAAAACATTAAAAAGTCTAATTCTAATCAGTTGCAGAGATAAGTAAAACCATAGGAACAAAATCAGACATATGTCAGACTAGGGACTTACAAAGTTATTAAATGATGTTTGTCTTGTGAAAGCATATATTAAATTAGGTAGATAGAAATTAAGGCTGTAATTTTGTTAGAAAATTTCTTTAGAAACTTGTTGTTTTAAATTTAATCTACAATCTCCAAAATATACTACGAGTATTCAAATTAATTTGACTTATGTAATACTAAAGCAGAAATTTTTTTACATAAGCTAATATGTAACTCAGCACATTTTAATTGTTATTAGTATTATAAAGAACGAAGTAATTTCAGTTGGTATTACAGGCCAATTTCTTAATAATTTTTAACTATCAATAACTTTGAAAGCAGTAGCTATCTTTTGTGTGTGTCAACTTTGATACAAATGAGTTAAAATTTCAATAAAATATTTGTAGATTTCATTGGGATGTAATTGAAAGATATAACTATAAACATCAGAGGCAATAGGTTCAAGTTCCAGTGCGTTTTTATATGTGCATATTTATTTTATATGTTTTGATATTGTTTAGAAAAACGCTGGCATTGAAAATACCTGGAAAAAATGACTTTTTATTTTTTCAATGCTGAAAACTTGGCCATCAAAAATTTTCTTTATGAAAATACCCTGAAAACGAAATAAAGTTGATTATATTCAATAGAGGAAGTGATCATGAATTATTATTTTTTCTTTTTTTGAGACAGAGTCTCACTCCATTGTCCAGTCTAGAGTGCAGTGGCGCGATCTTGGCTCATTGCAACCTCCGCCTCCCGGGCCCACACGATTCTCTTTCCTCAGGCTCCTGAGTAGCTGTGATTACAGACCCATGCCAGCCACCACACCTGGCTAATTCTTGTATTTTTAGTAGAGACGGGGTTTCACCATGTTGGTCAGGCTGGTCTTGAACTCCTGACTTCGTGATCTGCCCGCTCGGCCTCCCACAGTGCTGGGATTACAGGCATGAACCACCACGACTGGCCAGTGATCATAATTTCTATACACATTCCAGAAAACTACAATATCTGTATCACTTCCAGGAAATCTCTTATGTGATGTATAATTTGTTATTGCCAGATCAACAATGATTAGTTGTCAGTTTGGTTAAAATTTTTGTCATGGAAAAATTACTAAATTAAAATGTTCTCTGAAATGTGTGTCTAAGAAATGTACTATAAAAATTTTCATATAAACTGGGCAAGAGTGGCAGTTCTTTACCTTTCCGACAAGTAACGAGGAGGTTGGTGAAACTACCTTCTTACTTTTGTACATTAACTCTGTGTTTCCTTTTTAGCTTTTAATTTATGTCAGTTCTACAAAAGTCATTATATATTATTCCATTCAACACACTCATCAGTCTAGTCATAAGTCAATTAAGTCACATGTAAAGATTTAATTAAAATTTGATAGAAAATTTGGTAAAGAGGTATTTTCTGAGTTGGAGCAAAAAAAATGTAGTTGAAATTTTTGTTTAGCGCCACTTAAATATTAGTTATCCAAAGAAGGTACTGCCACTTCACCTGTTACAGTTACCTTCAATTGAAGTTTATGAGTATTTACTTAGGTCTCTATACTTGTCGGAATTATTAAACCATCGTACTTGAGCTAGAACTATAATGACATGGAAGCAAGAGACTTATAAGTAGATACTTGCAACATAATGATTCAAATGGAGATTTCTAGAGGAGATGACACCCACCCAAATCTTGAAGAGTGATGAATACTAAATTTAATACAATTAAGACTTTTTTATTATTTCTTCTTCATATACCTAATATAATATTGTTCAAATATATTAGGTTTTTAATAGATATTACTTCATTAAATAAGGAATTTGGGCAGAAGGAACAACCAGAGGAAACAGAAGAATATGAAATAGTGTAATATACACAGTTTTACCGGAAACTTAACATTAACAAATGTTTTATTTGAGATTAAAAGTGATGAAAAATATCCCCTATGTGGAAAATCCTGTCCATCATCATTTTAACTGAATGCAGGGTTGAGCTCAAGCCTTGTAAGCTACACAAGCTGAAACTACTGAAAACTGTTTGAGTAAGCTTAGTTTCCCAATCAAGAGTTACAGCATTCTTAAAAGAGTACCCACACAATGAAAGAGAAGACATACCCAGATTGATTTATACTTTATTAAAAAGAGCTAATCACATAAGCAGAGGAATAATCTAACATATTTTCAGTGACAAAAGTATTCTGACCATGAGGAAATAATTTATTAGAGATTTTAGAAATAAAAATTTAAAATTATCCATAATGAAACCTCTCAAAAGATAGACTAAGGGAGAGAACTGATGAATAAATTTTGACCAGAAATATTAGAACACATAATTCTTGGAAAATACAAGTAAAACGAAAGATAAAAAATATATAAAATCATAGCTTAATGCCATAGAAGAGATTAAGATACTGTTTTAGAGTAAGGATGATGGTATGTGGTGGTATAACTGTTGAAAATAATGTATGAAATAAATAAAAATATCATTAGAGTATTTTACAATTTTGTGAATTATAAAATGTTCAAATGCTGAGGCAAAATCCTGACTGCAGTACATTACTGTGATGATTAATTGTGTGTGTCAACTTGGAGAGTGTTTGGGGTGAGACTAACATTGAAATTGATAGATGGACTTTGAGTAAGCACATTGTTCTATATGGTGTAGGTAGGCCTCCTCCAGTCAAACGAAGTTCTCCATAGAACAAAAAGACTGATCTCTCCAGCAAGAGGGAATTCTCCAGCAGACTGCCTTTGCAGTTCATATACACCATTTACTGTCCTGGATCTCAAGCCTGCTGACCCATACTACATAGTCAAATTTGCTAGTCTTCATAATCATCTGAGCCAGTATCTTATAGTAAGCCTTGTCCTATACATGTGCATAACCTGTTCCTTCTGTGTCTCTGGAGAACTCTGACTAATACAATTGCTTAGATATAAAGTAAGTAAAGGAATCTAACTTATATCTGAAGAATGTAATGTGGATGGAAAGCAGTTTTTTTAGCTACACTAAAAAGTAAAATTATTTATTGGCTCTGACACTATAATTTTGAATGGCCACTGTTGCATTCTGGCCTCAAAATATTACTTATTTTAAAATGCAATATAAAACTAAGGTCTAGAATAAATTATTGTAATTATATAATATCATTTAACTACATACTTAAAGGATGAAAAATAAGGTTAAGAAAAATAAGATAAAACTTGGATACAGATCATATATATAAAATTTAGACAAAGGTAAAATATATGCTGCAAAATTTAAGAATTTAATTAGAAAATTAAAATATATAGCTATTCTTTTAGTCAATAGTATGACTAATATTTTAAGATGTAAGCCAAATTTGCAGGGACATTAGTATCATTATTAGTACAAAATCTTCCATTTTTAAGAAAAGAAAGTTAAAGTAAAAAAATTGTATTTGTGAACAAAAAGTTGTTTATATATTGCTAAGGATCAAAATGACAACTAGAAAAACCAAGGGGAATGCACTAATTATCTTGATAATCTTAACTGTGCTAACAAGCAAAATTAAGATAAAGATAAAAATTCTGTTTCTCCACCAAATTCCTTAGAAAGTCATAAACATCAAAGGGATTTCATCTTCAAAACATATTTCACTTGCCAGGGAGCTTTGTCTACATACTGTTAGTATAATTTCTTGTGTTTCAAATATGAGATATATATATTTTTCTCAGTTTTTAACTTAATCTCAATTTTATATAATATAACCATATTGATTTTAGAAAACTCAAACATTGCAGAAGGAAAATATTGGCACCTTTCACAACCACCTCCATTATATTGTCCCAAGAATGTATTTCTATATTCTCTCTTTTCTGTACTCTCCCAACTTTATCCTTCCATCCCTTCTTTCTCTGCCCGTTCTCTTCATCCTCTCCTCTCCTTCTCTCCTCTCCTCTCCTCTCCTCTCCTCTCCTCTCCTCTCCTCTCCTCTCCTTCTCTCCTTCTTCCTCTCTCTCCCTCTCTCTCCCTCTGTCTCTCTATCTCTTGTGCCAGGTACACAAGAGTAGTTCAGTGTAATTTTTTCTCTGCAGTTTAGAAATATTCCACTTGTTTCTGGCATTCATTATTTTTGTTGAGAGGTCTAATTGGAGTCTAATTTTGTCTCTTCTGGGTGTTCTTTCTCCTCTTCCTGGCTACTTTTAACATTTTCTTGTTGCTTTTCATATTTGCAGTTTCACTAAAATGATTCAGGCATGGATTTTTAAAAAGGTATTCTGCCTTATATATTTTATAATTCATATAGTTGAGAATTCATGTCATATCAGCTTTCATTAAAAATCAAGATCTTTTTTTCTTATTTCTGCTCTTTTATTCTTAATCTCTTCTTTCTGGAATACCAAAAACAGATATAATGCTTTCCAGAATGAAATTAGTAACTCTTCTTAGATACATCAGAGAATTGAGGTCATGGGACAAACCTCTACCCCAAAATTTGAGAGATTATTACAGATAATCACAATTTATGGAAACAAAAGCCTAGAAGCAGAAGCTACCTCTGGAGCCAGTACAGGGATGGGAAAACTTAAACTATAATTTACAAATTGCTAGAGACTCCGTATGGATAAGTTTAGCAAAAGTTAAAAATCTCCACAGGGATGCCCCCACGCCCCACTACTATGAAAATCAACAACTTTGGGAATTTTACCTCCAAGAATCCTACTAGACTCTCACAGTGAAGTAGCCTTTTCAATATACACTCAGAGCAATCTGTCCTCCTTATCAAGATCTTTTCTCGAGCAAACTATTTTAGCAAAATATAAACAGCTATAGTTTTACCACAGCCTCCCTAGCCCTGAGAAAGGGAAGTATTCAACACTAGCATGTTCTAGCATGGGGTAAGGTAAGTGCCCAGTGAAGATTAGAGGATTAGGCTCCTCTAATCTTCTATGTGAGTGAAGAGAAATCTTCAACTCCTGTCCTTCCTAGTCTTACCTATAGAGTGAAAAATAAGAACACTTATGAAGTTAACATGCAAGGAGCACTGGCTCATCAAAAAACTGAGAACTCAACAGAAGCTACAGAAATGTTTCACTCTTTCCACATTTTACCACCACCTTAATGGAGTTCCTGCATAATAAGGGATTACAACTGAAAAAAGCTGTTTATCTCAAATGTTATTTAAGAAAGAATCTTTAGGGACACACCCCAAGACAATATGGGAAAATAAATCAACTGGCGAGAGGAAATTTTAATCTATTGGACCTACAGCTACAGTAAACGTTAACAGTCTATTAGATAAACATAAAACCTCATACTGTACTTAGGTTTAAATATAATAAAATATCTATAAAAGCTATATGAGGAAAACTACAAGTCTCATGAAAGAAATTAAAGATCTAAATAAATGGAAAGATATTTCATATACATGGATACAAAGCAAGTTATTTTGTGAATATCAACAGACTTCAAAGTTAATATGAGAAGGCTAATGATGGAAAATAGCTAACGCAATATTGAAGGAGAACAAATTAGAGGACTGACACAATCTGGCTCCTAACATTTATGTAATAATTTTATAAGATTGGGTTTACAATAACCAAGAAAGTGTGGCTTTGGCAGACGAAGAGAAAACTAGATCAATGATGTATAATAGAGAGTATAAAATATAGTCAACTGATCTTTAAAAAGGAAGGAAAGGGAATTTCATGTTGCCCTTTCAACAAATCATGCTGAAACAATTCCAACCAAATGAAACAAATTTAGACATAGGCCTTAACCTTTCACAAAAATTAACTCAAAATGGATCATAGAGCTAATGTAAAACACAATATTATAAGCCTCCTAGAAGATAATATAGAAGAATACCTGGTGTCATTGCAGTTAGCAACTGATGTTTAGATACAGTAACAAAACATGACGCCAGAAAAAAACTACAAGTTAGACTCCATTAAAAAAACTACAAGTTAGACTCCATTTTTTGCTCAGTGAAAGACACTGGTAAGAGAATGAAAAGACAAACCATAGATTGGATAAATCTTTTCAAAGCACATATTTATTAAATGGCTGGTATCCAAAATATACACAAATTCTTAAAGAAAACAAACCATTTAAAAAATTGTGAAAAATATCTGGACACCTCTCTAAAGAAGATACATAGAGGACAAATAAGTATATGGAAAGACGTTCTGCAATACACGTCACTAAAGAATCTCAAATTTTAAAAATGAGATACTACTACACATCTTCTACAATGGCTAAAATCTAAAACACTGACAGTGTCGAATGCTTTTGAGAATGCAGAGCAACAGAAACTGTCACTTATTGCTAGTGGCAACGCAAATGGTACAGCCACTTTGGAAGACAATTGGTAGTTACTTAGAAACTAAACATACTGTTATCACACCATCCAGCAACAATGCTCCTTAGTATTTATGCCATTTGACAAAACTTGAAAGCAAGATGTCTTTCATTTGGTAGATGATAAATAAACTGTGGCACATTTATAGAGTGGAATATTGTTCAGTGATAAAAAGAAATGAGCTATCAGGTCATGTAAAGATATGAAAAAAAATTACCTGAATATTGCTAAGTGGAAGAAACCAATCTGAAAGGGCTTACTGTATGATTTTAACTATATGCCATTCTGGAAAAAGTAAAACTGTGTAATCTGCTATGGACTAAATTAGTGTGTCCCTCTGGAATTCATATGTTGAAACCTAATCTCCAATATGATGGTGTTTTGAGATGAGACCTTTGGGAGCTAATTAGAATCTGAGGGCAGAGTCCTCATAAATGGGATTAGTGCTCTTATAAAAGAGAACCAAGAGAGCGTATTTATCCTTTCTACCAGGTAGGGACAAGGTGAGCAGACAGCTGCCTGTCTATGAACCATGGAGCAGGCACTTGGCAGACACTGAATTTGCTAGTTTCTTGAGAAATAAGTTTCTGTTGTTTATAAACCAGCCAGTGTATGGCATTTTGTTATTGCAGCTAGTACAGACTTAGAATGAGATAATAAAAAGTTCAGTGGTTGCCAGGGACTTGTGAGGAAGAGATGAACAAGTGGAGCATAAGGGGTTTTGTGGCAGTGAAAATATTCTAAATGATATTGTAATCATGGCTACATGACATTATGCATTTTTAAAACATATGGAAGGTACAACACAATGAGTGAACTTAAACTTGAACTCTGCTTAATCATCACACATCAATATTGGCTCATCAATTGTAACAAATGCGCCACGATAATGCAAGATGATCATAGGGGAAAATGTTTGTATTTGGGTAGTGACAGGGTTGAGGTGCTGTATGTGTTTTCTCTGTACTTGGATATTTAATATTTCTATCAACCTAACACTGTTCTCCAGGCTAGTCTGTTAATTAAACAATATTATGATATTAAATTTTCTTCAGAAATAACATTTGTTCTTAATTGTTTCAAATGGAAATTCTTAGGAGGATTTTTTATGAGCAGTTTACACATGCAGATGGCCAATGAATTTTGTGAAAAAAATTAAATTTTCCAGTATATTCACAAAACTTTAACACTTCAAAGCTATTCAATAACTGGAACATGTTTTAAAAGTATTTCACTAAATACTTAAAATACCTTTCTACTTTTCCTTTGAAAAAGTGCTTATTCAGTTTTCTGCTAATGCTATCTTCCCCAAAGTTAGTTAGTTTGTTTGTTTATTTATTTATTTATTTATTTATTTTTCTTGAGACAGGGTTTCTCTCTGTTGCCCAGGCTGGAGTGCAGTCGTGCAATCTCGGCTCACTGCAGCCTGGACCTCCTGGGCACAGGTGATTTGCCCACCTCTGCCTCCTGAGTAGCTGGAACTACAGGCATGTGCCACCATGCCTGGATAAACTTTTGTCTGTTTTTTTTCTTTTGACAGAGATGGGGTTTTGCCACATGGCCAGGCTGGTCTTGAACTCCTAGGCTCAAGCAATCTGCCCACCTCAGCCTCCCAAACTGCTGGGATTATAGGCGGCAGCTACCTTGCTTAGGGTACTCATTTATTTTTAAAATTTTATTTTTGATTCGAGGGTACATGTGCGTGTTTGTCACGTGGGCATATTGTGTAATGGTGGAGATTGGGCTTCTAGTGTACTCACTGCCCAAATATTGAACATTGAATAGGTAACTTTTCAAACCACACTCCCTCCCCACCCTCCCCACCCTCCTCACCCTCCTCACCCTCCTCCCTTTCTGAGTCTCCAGTGTCTATTATTTTCACATTTATGTCCATGCATATCCATTGTTAAGTGAGAATACAATATTTGATTTTCTACTTCTGAGTTAGCTTTCTTAGGATAATCCTCTCCAGTTTCATGCATCTTGCTGCATCCATCTTTCATTCTTTTTATGGCTGTATAGTATTCCGTGGTGTATACATACCACATTTTCTGGACACATAGTTTGGTTACTTTTAGATTGGCAATGAAATTTATATTCATCAAATTTTAAAATTAAAACATTTAGTGTAATTTATTCATTATAAAATTTATACTTGTCTATTTGCAATTCAATATTTTCTTTGATTTTGATATTTAGTTTAGAAAAAAATTAAAATTCTTAAAAAATCAATTTCACAAGAAATAATACAACTGTCTATTAAATTATCCATATTGAAGTTAATTCAAGCAGAATAAAAGTTTCCAAATAAACATTTGGTATTTCTGAATCTTTTGGCTTTAGTTTTTGGTCACATTTACTATTTAATTTGGAATTATTTCTTCCAGAATATCCCTTAAGAATTTCCCACATCGATAATGCACTTTTAATTTCAAACATATTTCAAAAACAGGTGGTCATATAGCAAAAAAACTACTAAAAAAATCTCAGAGGCTTAACACAACAAAGTTTTATGTCTGTCTTTTCACTTCATGTTTACTTCAGGTTAAGATGGGGGTTTGCACAATATAGTCACCCATGGTCCCACATTGACAGCTGCCCCACATTGGAAATGCTTATAGGTTCACCAGATCAGGGAGAAGAAAAAAGGGGTGAATGACACTGCTTTCAAGATTTTGTTCAAGGGCCGGGTGCGGTGGCTCAAGCTTGTAATCCCAGAACTTTGGGAGGCCGAGATGGGCAGATCACGAGCTCAGGAGATTGAGACCATCCTGGCTAACGCGGTGAAACCCCGTCTCTACTAAAAAATACAAAAAATTAGCCGGGCGCGGTGGTGGGCGCCTGTAGTCCCAGCTACTCGGGAGGCTGAGGCAGGAGAATGGCATGAACCCGGGAGGCGGAGCTTGCAGTGAGCTGAGATCGGCCACTGCACTCCAGCCTGGGCGACAGAGTGAGACTCCGTCTCAAAAAAAAAAAAAAAAAAGATTTTGTTCAAAAGTGATGTATGCCACTTTTACTCACATTTTATAGACCAGTGCAAGTCACTCAGCCACAACCAACTTCAAAGGGGCAATTCTACCTTATACCTGAAAGTCAGAAGTGAGATAAACACTCTGATCTGCACTTATTGTCACAGAATTTTGGGGGTGTTGCTTTTCTGGCTGGAGACCTCTGTGGGTGGTGGCACCTATGCCCGAGTTTTGCTCAGGCTTGCTGGGCTCATTCTGTCAATTCAGCCTAGCAGGCTGTGCTCAGCTCATGCTACCGGCCCAGATCCCACACCTGCCAAGGACCAGCCAGGAACAGAGTGGTGAAGGGTGTGTGAGTGAGTGAGCATGGGGTCCGGCAACTGCACACAGCCAGACAGGCTAGTTATGGCAAAGTGGGCAGCTCTAAGCAGTTGCCCAGGTGCCAGCTCTGTGTGAGGCTGTGGCTGGACCAGATGCACCACAAGCACCTTACATGTCTGACAACAGGATATGAGATGGCACCCGGAAGCTTGGAGATGCCAGCAACTGCAGAGCCCCAAAGAAGGTGTCACAGCTCCGGCTTGGGGAGCTCCTAGGTCTGGGCTCCCCAAAGGGATGCAGCTCTTCTCTCTTTATCTCTTCTCTCTTTATCTCTTCTCTCTTTCTTGTCACTTGCAATGTGGCAAGCAAGGGGCTAGTTTCAGCACTGTTTCTGTTACAGCTCTTTCAGCCTAGCCATTTGGCAGGTCCTGAGTTCTTGTCCCACATCCAGGAAGAATGAGGTACATGGACAAGTGGAGGATGAACAAGGTGGGTGAGCAAGGTGAAGAGGTGCTTTATTGAGTGACAGCACAGCTCTGAGGAGATGTGCAGTGGGTAGCTCCTCTCCCCAGGCAGGTCATCCTGACAAGAACCCAGCTATCAGCAGAAAGAAGACCCACAGTAGGTAGCTCCTCTCAGCTGGCAGGTCATCCCATTGCCCAAGTCTGACTGAGTTTAGAGTTTTTGTAGGCCTCAGTGGGGAGGCAGTGTGTGCCAACTGGTCCATGGACTGCCATGGGCAGGAGCGGAAAAAGCACCATAAGTTCTCACTTTGGTCCCTGGAACTGGCAGCCCAGCCACCAGGCCTCAGGCCATCGGCCATCGGCCATCCATGGCCTGAAGGTGAGGTTTCGCCAGGGACCAGCCCCTTTTGCCCAGGAGCCTGTCTGCCTCTGGCCATCATTAATCTGTGATCCATGGTGCCCACGAGCCAAAGCTGTTCATGCCAAGGGGTGCCTGCAGGTTCATGCCAAGCTACCCTTAGCCTCACTACGGGCTCTCTCCAGTGCTCATTGGCAACCAAGCGATGGAGGGGGTCGAGGCAGCAGGGGACTGATGTGTCAGCACTGCCTGGAGCATGCACACACCTGGCCGGGTCAACAACTTTGCTCAAAAATCAGAGTGGAAGGCAGGAGCAGGGAGATGTCAGGCAGCGGGAGCAGACATTTCTGAGCCTTTGGGGAAGGGGGGAATCCTTGGCCCCCAAGAGTGCAGAGATGCCCATGTCTGCACCCACTGCTGGGTGGCTGCAGCTGCACCTGGGAGAGTGGGGCTCCCGCCCCTCCAACTTGGAAGTTGGAGGCTTCCGCCTGTTCCCAGCTCATATGAATGAATAAAGAAAATGTACTACACACACACACACAGTGGAATATTATTGAGCCTTGAAAAAGGAGATTCTATCATTTGCCACAATATGAATGGATCTGGAGGACATTATCCTAAGTGAAATAAGAAAGAAAAGAAAGAAAGAAAAAAAAAAGAATTCTGCATCATCTCAGTTAAAGGAGGAATCTGAAGAACAGATCAAATATATAGAGACAGAGAATAAAACAGTGGTTACCAGGGACCAGTAGAGGAAGTGGAGAGATGTAGGTCAATGGATATGAAATAGCAGACAGGTAGGGTTAACAAGTCTATAGATACAATGAGAACTATAGTTAAAAGAATTATATTGAGCAGCCTGATGCAGTGGCTCATGCCTGTAATCCCAGCCTCCGGGAGGCCAAGGTGGGCAGATGGCTTGAGGTCAGGAGTTTGAGCCAGCCTGGCCAACACAGTGAAACACTGTCTCCATAAAAATACAAAAATTAGCTGGGCATGGTGGAATGAACCTGTAGTCCCAGCTACTCAAGAGGCTGAGGCATGAGAATCGCTTGAATCCTGGAGGCAGAGGTTGCAGTGAGCTGAAATCGCACTATTGCATTCAAGGGCAACAGAGTGAGACTCTGCCTCAAAAAAAAAAAAAAAAAAAATGTATTGAGTATTTTTGTGAAATAAGTAAATTTTAGTTGCTCTTGTCACAGAAGTAGGTAACCATGTGAGATGATAGATTAGTTAATCTGTTTTACCATATTAACAATTTTTCTGTCTGTATGTATCCCATAACATCATGGTGTAAAACTCAACATAAACAATAAAATTTATCTATCAAAACAAGAGAATAAAGCAAAAAAAAAAAAAAAAAATAAAAAGGTTAAAAGGGAAGACATGGTAAGAAGAGTGGAGGGAGAGAATGCTTAAACCAAAACCATAAAATCTGGGGTACTTAAGATTTTAGGCTATTTTAACTTTGGGTTACAGATTGATTTTTTTTTTTTATTGTTTTGGGACTGTAAAATTAAAATGTGTATATATCTGCATTTATCATTTGAACTACAAACATGTATTAGACAATCATTTTCAATATGTTATTGAAACCTTTAAATGCCTTTTAGAAAGAAAGACTAAATAAACACATCTTGGGCTGTAATTTAAATAAGAATAATGTCAAGTCTTCTATTTTTGTCCCTGACTAAAACAGAAACGTGTAGTTATGTCTTAGTTTACTATATTCTATTTCCCTGGTGTTATTTTTAAAATATGTGGAAGTCTGTCTGAAACAGAATTACAAAAAGTTTTAACAAATAATTGGGTGAATAAAGACTATATTAGATAGCAAGGAAATTTTCAATAATCTCTCTCCATTTGGTTGGGAAACTATCTTCCCCTGGCGTCTAACATTGATTCTTTTTTTTATGTATATAATGCTAATGAATTAATGGTGACTTCTCATCCATCATTTTTTTCCTAGCATTTAAGTCTATGATTTTTATGTGAGAAAATGATATTTTAAAAAATTTGGGTGATGGTTCATGCTTCTAATGAAGAAAATTATATCTAACTGAACATGTACCAATAATTGAAGCATTAGTCTGTTGAAAGAAAGTGGAAGAATTAATCTGAATGCAACTAAAATATCATGATTTGTACTTTATTGTCTAAACAATAGAGTAGAAAATATGCACTCTATTTTTCCTAAATACTCCTATTTTTATGAAATGAAATATTTTGTTGTTTATTATACAACTATTGTTTTCTATCTTCTTTTGAAGGTAAATCCCTCTGACAGGAAAGAGATAGAAAAAGGTTTTCTTACATCATCATTAAGGTGTTAGTAAGATGGTAAGAATTGTGATTATCTGCCTTTTGATACTTTTTTTTTTTTTGCTGAGGAGATGGAGGATGAAAGATGAGGATCCAGGAGTTCTTTTTGTTTGTTAGTTTAGTTTTGTTTTTTTTTTTCTTTTCAGTGTTTCCATGGAAGGCTTTGAAGCTGAATGGGGGGAGTTATTTACCTCTCTCGCAACATCTGAAAGTCAGGGGTTTTGTTCTGCTCCAAAGAATATCAGTTACACATTCTACCTACTTTCTACAGCATTTTGTCCCAGTTCCCAGAAAAGCCTGAATTAAAGATATGTTCCTAAGAGTTTACATTTTTACTTTAAAGAGTTTGTTTTGGCAACATAGTAATTACTGTGTTTTTCCACATTTTATTTATACCCTTTTTAGAGTTAATATTTTTTACCTTATATTGTACATACCTAAAACTGTTCTTTTATCTAACAGGTAATTGTTTAGTCAGAAAGTTACGTGCATATAGGATTAAAAAATAAGGAGCACAGAAGAGCTTTTAATGAAAATTATAGGCCTCTCTTCATCTTCATTACTACTTCTCAAAAGCAAAAACATCTCGCTATTTTTATTTTTGAGTCCTTTTGATATTGTTTTCAATTTTTATGTCCATATTTTGAAGTTTCTTTTCTTTTTTTTTTTATTGTTTGTTTGTTTTTGAGACGGAGTCTTACTCGTCTCCAGGCTGGAGTGCTGTGACGCGATCTGGGCTCACTGCAAGCTCCGGCTCCAGGTTCACGCCATTCTCCTGCCTCAGCCTCCCGAGTAGCTGGGACTACAGGCGTCCGCCACCACACCCGGCTAATTTTTTGTATTTTTAGTAGAGACGGGGTTTCACCGTGTTAGCCAGGATGATCTCAATCTCCTGATCTTGTGATCCGCCCGCCTTGGCCTCCCAAAGTGCTGGGATTACAGGTGTGAGCCACTGCGCCCGGCCTATTTTGTGTTTCAATAATATGCTTAAACTCTTTGATGACAAGTACTGGTTTCCTGTTCTGATAGGGGAGAGTTAAAATAATCTGATAGATGAAGGTTAACATCACTCAACTCTTCCATTCTCTTGTATATAACCACTGTGAAAGCCTCTGTTACACCCATAAATTAAGTAGAACTTAACAGCCAGTGTGCCATGAATGGTGTGTAGGCTTTCTGCCAGGTCAGGCCTTGGGTAGCCAGGGTCCACAGAGAGAGTGCCTCCAGCAGTGAATAGCAGCCTCATCCATTAATCCAGTTTTAATGGTATAGATACATTTATTTTATTTCATTTTATAATGTAAGCATGTTTCAAAATACTGCCCTAAATATTGTCCTTAATCAAACACATCGTCTTTTGACTTCCCACTTTATCTTCTCAACTCCTGTCACCTCTAGTTTTACTTTAATGTTGTCAAGGTTGATAATACTTACAAGCATTTCATAAATATAAGAAAACATGCACTTTTTAAAAATTGAGACTACAAGTCCAAAATCATTAAATAGTGTTTACATCACTCATTGTATTTCACAGATTTTTTTTCCTGTAGAGTGAAGTATTCTATGAATTTATCATATATCAGGTACAGCCCAGTCTCCTCAACTTAGGTTTTACTTACTGCCTTCCTTTTCATATTGCGTTGTCTGGTATTACTATGTACTTAATTTTTTCCAACATATCATATGTATTACATATGTATTACAGTCTCTGGGTATAAATGTTTCTAGATACGTCACAGCTAAAGACAAGTCTCTTCGACATACAGGTTTCCTTTCTTCTGGTTATATAACCAGTAATGAGATTACTGGATCATATGGTAGTTCCATTTTTAGTTTTTCAAGAACCTCCATATTGTTTTCCAAAATGTTTATAAGAATTTCCCTTTCTCTGCATCCTTGCCAGCATTTGTTACTTTTTGTTTTTTTGATACTTGTCATTCTGATTGGGGGGAGGTGCAATCTCATCGTGGTTTTGATTTGCATTATCCTGATGACTAATAATGAGCTTTTTTTTTTTCATATACCTGTTGGTCATTTGTATGTCTTTGTTAGATAATGCCTGTTCTGATGATTTGTCATTAAAAAAAAATCACATTATTTGTTTTTTGCTGTTGAGTTGCTTGAGTTCCTTTTATACTCTGGTTTCTAATGTCTTATCAAATGGATAGTTTGCAAACAATTCTTCCTGTTTTGTAGAGTGTCTCTTCACTCAGTTGGTTATTTCTTCTGTTGTCCAGAAGCTTTTTAGTTTAATATAATTCTATTTGTCTATTCTTGCTTCAGTTACTTGTGCTTTTGAGGTTTTACCCAAAAGAATTTTGCCCAGGTCAATGACCTGAAGCACTTCTCTAATGGATTCTTTTAGTGGTTTCATAGTTTCAGGTTTTAAATGCCTTTAATCAATTTTGAGCTGTTTTTTGTATATGATGAGAGACAGGAGTCTAGTGTTATTGTTCTTCATATTAATATCTAGTTTTCCCAGTACCATTTATTAAAAAAAAAATGCTGTATTTTCCCCAATGTGTGCTCTTGGTACCTTTGTTAAAAATGAGTTGCCTCTCAATATGTGTTTTTTTTGCATGTGTTCCCTATTCTGTTCCATTGATCTATGTATCTGTTTTTATTCCAGAACCATGCTATTATATTATGGCTACTATGGCTTTGATCTCTATTTGAAATTAGATAGTGTAATGCCTCCAATTTTGTTCTTTTTGCTCAGGATTGCTTTGGTATTCAAGATTTTCTGTGATACCATACACATTTGAGGATTGCTTTTTATATTTCTGTGAAGAAAGCTATTATTATTTTGATAGGAATTGCAGTGGACAGGTAAATTGCTTTGGGCATTATGACATTTTACAGTATTAATTATCCCAATTCATAAACATGGGTTATCTTTCCTTTTTCATTTCCTCTTCAGTTGTCTTTATCAGTATTTTTATAATTTCCATTGTAGCAATCTTTCACCTCCTTGGATATATTTCTAGGTATATTATTTTTTGTAGCTATTGTAATTGGGATTGCTGCCTTGATTTCCTTTTCAGATTGTTTGCTGTTGGCATGTATGAATGCTATTAGTTTTTTATGTTAACTAAATTTATCAGTTCTACCATTTTTTGGTGAATTTTTTAAGTTTTCTATATAACATAATATTATCTATAAGCAAGGGCAATTTGACTTTTTATTTTACAATTTAGATGCCCTTTATTTCTGTCTTTTGCTTAATTTCTCTGGCTAACACTTTCAGTTTTACGTTGAATAAAAATGGTCAGACTGAATATCCTTGTCATATTCCCAATCCTAGAGGGAAGGCTTTCAATATTTCCCTGTTCCATATTATATTGGCTGTGGGTTTGTGATATATATGACCTTTATTTTTTTTTAAGTATATTCCTTATAAAACCATTTTGTTGATAGTTTTTATCATGAAGAATGTTTAATTTTATCAATGACTTTTAAAGTATTACTGAAAAGAATTCTATGGTTTTGTCCTCGATTCCATTAATGTGATGTATCATGGTTATTAATGTGTGTATTTTGAACCATCCTTGCATCCCTGCATTCTGGAATGAGTATCACTTGGTCATGGTGAGTGATCTCTTCTATTGGCATGCATCTTTTTTGTTGTTGTTGTTGTTCTCTTCTATGATTTGGCTGTCAGAATAATATTGGTCTCATACAGTGAGTTGGAGGCATTTTTTCCTCTTCAACTTTTTGGAATAGTTTGAGTAGAAATGGTACTAGTTCTTTAAATGTTTGGCAGAATTCAGCAATGAAGCCATCAGGTTCTTGACCTTTTTTTTTTTTTTTTTTTTGATGGGAGACCATTTAATAACTGCTATGACCTTTTAAACTCAATATTGGTCTGATCAGGTTTTCTATTTATTCATGGTTGAATCTTGGTAGAAATCAAATTTTGGGTTTTTTGAGGCTTGTTTTGTGACCTAACATATATAGTCTATCCTGGAGAATGTTGTATGTGCTGATGAAAATAATGTGCATTTTGCAGCAGTTGGGTGAAATGTTCTGCAAATATCAGTTAGGTCTATTTCATCCAGAATGTAGTTTAACTCTGATGTTTCTTGGTGGATTTGCTACCTAAATGATCTGTCCATTGATGAAAGTGGGGCATTGAAGTTCCCTAGTATGATAATACTGTAGTTTATATCTCTCTTTAGACTCATTAAAATGTGCTCGATATATTTGGGTGTTCCAGTGTTGAGTGAATATATATTTGTAATTGATGTATTCTTTTGCTAAACTAACCTCTTTATCATTATATAGTAACTTAATTTTTTTTTAAGTTTTTGAGTTGAAATCTGTTTTATCTGATATCAGTATAGCTACTCTTGCTCTTTTTGTTTACATTGCATGGAATTTCTTTTTTCATCCCTACACTGTAAGTCTATGTGTGTTGTTATAGGTAAAGTGAGTTTCTGTTAGATAGCACACCATATTCTTTAAAAGTAGATTTCATACATGTACAACATAAGGATTCAGAAGGCTGAAAGTAACAAGAAATAATATGTATTATGCAAACACCAATACATTGTGTCAAAGTAAAAGAAAATAAAGTTTATATTAAAAGGCTTTACTAGAATTGAGCAGGGATATTTCCTAATAATTTACTTTTAATTGACTGATAAAAACACCTAGAATTATGGTGAGAAAGTTCAACATAGCTTTATCAGTAATTGATTAATCCAGCAAACAAAAAATTCAGTAAGCAGATGGAAGATTTGAAAAAATAATTAGCAAACCTGAGATAATTTTCATATTTACAATACTAGAAGCCAAACTATAGAGTTTATTAGTATAAACTGTTTTAAAATAACGTATCTTCATGCATAAGTCAAATATCAATGAATTTTAAAGACATATATTATGCAATGCATCATTTCTGACCACAGTAAAATGCAACTAGAAATAAGTTTTTTTTAAAAAAACTAAAAAAGCCCATATGTCATTGGCAATTATGAGATACTTTGCCATATAAGTCATTGATTAAAAAATACAAGTAATCATAATGTTTTGAGCTGAATGATAAAAAATCTTGTGGGATATGGCTAAAATAGGGCTTAAAGGGGAATATATAACCTAAAATGTAAAAGTTAGGAAAAAAAGTATATTAATGACAAGTCTCAAGAAGTTGGAGAAAGAATATGCCATTACTCCAGAAATATAAGAAAACCAATATACAAAGTGAAGCACAAATATGCTTCCTGGGGAAAGAATCTACTATTGATTCATAGATATTTTCCTTAATGCTAGTAAAGCAGAACTTTGTTCATAGATAATGCACAATGAGATCTTGCTAAGTGCATGGACAAGTGGCCTTGTTGATATCTTTCCAACTTTTAGACACATTGTATGTAATCCTTTAGAGTTAAACACTGGATTTAATTCCTGCCATGTTAATAATTATCAACTCTTTTTGGTTTTGGGAAAATTACGATTTTTATTTCTTAGTTTTCTCATTAAAGAGACAGTATCTACTTTATATAGTTGTCTTAAGGGTAGGCCGTGTGCTTAGTACAATACCTACAGTCCAATGAGCTCTTAAAATACATTATTTTTATTTGTCTCTTTATGTAATTTAAAACACTTTCATGGAATTTGAGAAATCTGTGATTTGACTGTGCTGCTTTGGGGTAATACAAAGAGAAATGCTATGAAACTCTATGAAGGAACTTGTAATCTTCCAAATATGACAGTCTGTTTTAAATACCTAAGATTTTGCTGGTGCTGCTCTTTTTCCTTAAATGTGTTTAATACAATTGACTGTCATCTGCTGCTACCCTATTAAGGCTCAAACACTATCTCTTGTATGAACTATTTCTGACTAGTTTTTCTAGTTTTATAAGTAGGTTTTCAGTGTACATCTAATGAATGTAAAATTGATGAAATTCTGATGAAGAAAGTATATATAGGCCGGGCGCGGTGGCTCACGCCTGTAATCCCAGCACTTTGGGAGGCTGAAGCTGGCGGATCATGAGGTCAGGAGACGAGAGCATCCTGGCGAACACAGTGAAACCCCGTCTCTACTAAAAATACAAAAAAATTAGCCGGGCGTGGTGGCGGGCGCCTGTAGTCCCAGCTTGTAGGGAGGCTGAGGCAGGAGAATGGCTGAACCCGGGAGGCGGTGGAGCTTGCAGTGAGTGGAGATCGCGCCACTGCACTCCAGCCTGGGCGACAGAGCCAGACTTTTTCTCAAAAAAAAAAAAAAAAAAGAAAGTATATATAATAATAAACACAACCACTAAAACATTACCATTGGCTATTCTCTTTATATAATTGTATGTTCTTATGTTTCACATACTTTCTGCCTTTCAAAATTCAAATAAACATCTTGTTTAGCTATCGTTAAATATTAAGTTGACATCTTTATTGAGCTGTTCACAATGACACCAGCATTTCTTTCCTTAGAAATTAAAACAAATTCACAACCCATCAATGTCTGGCAGAAGTTTAATTTGTTTCTCTAGCATTCGTTAACTCAATCTTTTCTAGGTTGAATTATATCTTCTGTTGAAATTCCCACTAGGAAACAACTAAATGCACAGTGATATTCAGAATGTAAAACTGTTTCTTGCTTTAATTCATTCTCATATCTTGCAAATACATGTGATATTGAGGACTGTGCCTAATAACGTTATCATGAATGTGTTGTTATATTTAATATTTACTATATAGTCTGTTAAGCAGCGGTGGTCCCCAACCTTTTTGGCACCAGGGATCAGTTTCGTGGAAGACAGTTTTTCCATATGTGGGGCAGTGGTGGTGGAGGCTGCTGGGGATGATGGTTTCGGGATGAAACTGTTCCATCTCAGATTGTTAGGCATTAGTTAGATTCTCAAAGAGAGAGCACCACCTAGATCCCTCACATGCACAGTTCACAATAGGGTCCGGGCTCCTATGAGATTCTGAGGCCAGGTTGATCCGACAGGAGGCAGAGCTCAGGTGTGAATGCTCACTCACCCATCATTCACCTCCTACTGTGCGACCTGGTTGCTAACAGGCCACAGACTGGTGCTAGTGTGTGGCCCAGGGGTTGGGGACCCCTGCTGTAAAGGATAACCCGATTATTTAAGGAATTGAGAAACAACACATTAAAAAGTTGATTGATGTTTTTATCTAATCAAAATAAAATGTCATAATAATCATATTATGTGACTATTGTGACTCTGAGAAAATATTAATGACATCTCATGAATGTACATGTTAAAATCCCTTTGCTTCATCATTGAAACAATATTTAATTCAATAAAAATGAGAGAAAATTATTTTTAATTTTTAAGCTTTTAATATTGAATTAAAAATCAGAGCTTTCATTAGTGCCCAAATGTTAATATGGATTTTATTTCCCTTTACTTTTCAATAGAAAATTTTTAATCTTCTATTTTACTAAATAGAATATTAAATAATTCCCACTTCATCAAATATATGAAGGGAGTTAGGGGAAAAATGAGAGTAGGAGGCTTCTCACAATAATGGCTATTTGACAGGGTTTCTTTCTCTTGCTTTTAATTGGGAAGATTTTCATACATCTTTCCTGCTTAAAGTTTCCCCTACTACTAACATCTCAAATTAGTTTGGTACATTTTTCACATGTGGTAAACTAACATTGGTACATTGCCAATAACAAGTCTATTGCTTACATTAGGGTTCACTTTTTGTGTTAATTCAGGTCTATGCATTTTGCAAATGCATAATGTCCTATATCCATCACTACAGTATCATACAGAATAGTTTTACCTCTGTAAAATTCCCTGTGCTTCACCTATTTATCCTTTCCTCTACTTCCCGTTTCCTCAAACAGCTGCCAACCAATGATGATTTCAATTTTTTTTAAAGTTTTGCATTTTCATATTGGCCAATTTATTTTAGAAACAAGCCTATGTATATGATCATTTCTCCTAGTGTGATTTTCAGTAGAGTATGGCTTTTAAGACATCGGTCCATTTTAAGTAACTTATCCAATTTTTAAAAATATGTTTTTTCATAATAATCTCTTATCATATTTTAATGCTCATAGAATCAGTACTGATAGCCTCTCTTTATTTTACGATATTAAGAATATGTTTCTGTCTCTTGTTTTCTTGCTTAGCTAGACTAGAGGTTAATTAATTTTCTTGATCTCTTCAAAAACCTAGCTTTGTAAATGGATTATTCCCCAATAAAAAACTTAGAGTGGCCGATGGAGTAAATACACACAGAGAAATAAACAAAACAAAACAAAAACCAATAAGAACTAGTAATTTGTGGTCTACAAAAGAAGTACTTAAGATTTAAGCACATATAAACTGAAAGTAAAGATATAGAGAAAGATATTTTATTTAAATGGTACCCAAAAGAAAGCAGAGTTGGGTAAACTTATATTAAACAAAATAGACTTTGAGTTTAAAAAAAAAAATCTACACTTAATAACAAAATAACAAAAAGATCAATTCATGAGGAAGATATAACACATAGAAATACATAAACACTCAAAATAGATATAGAAAATGTATAGAACATCTATATAGAAAATCAATGTGGAAACTGTGGGTTTTAACAACGCTGTAGATAAAATGGCCCTAACAGAAATATTTAGAAATTCTCAGTCATGAGCAGAAGAATAGATTAGAATAGATTTCTTCTCAATTGTGCACATAACATTCTCTAGGATAGATCACATGTTGGATCATGAAACAAATCTTAACAAATAATTTTAAAAGATTACAATTATTTCAAGTATCTTTTCAAATCTGAATGAATGAAATGACAAATCAATAACAGCTAGAAATGGAACAATTCACCAGTACAGGGAAACTGAATAATACTTTCCTAAGTAATTACTGGGTCAAAGAGGAAATCAAGAGGAAATTTTAAAAATTTTAAAATTTTAAAAATATCTAGAGAAAAATAAAAATTGAAATACAACATATCAATACTTAAGTGACGTATTAGTAGCAACATTAAGAGGAAATTTTATAGCAATAAATACCTTCATTTAAATTTAAAAATCTCAAATAAACAATCTGAATTTACACTTTAAGAGTTAGAAAAAGAACAATCTAAGCCCAGAGGCACCAGACAGAAGAAAATACTAAATATTAGGACAGAAATAAATAGAGTATAAACAATGAAAAAAATCAACAAAACTGAGCTAATTTTTTTTGGAAAAAAACAAAACAAAACAGAATTGACTAATCCTAAACTAGGCTAAGAAAATAGAGGACTCAAATAACAAAATAAGAAATAAATAAGAGATAGTATGACAATGTCTCAGATATAAAAAAAACATAAGAAACTTTTATGAACACCTATACACTAACAAATTGGATAAACCAGAAGAAATGAATAAGTTCTTAGAACTATATAACCTATAAATAACAAATAAGGATATCGTATTAGTCATCAAAAAGTTCCCAAAAATTAAAGCTGAAGATCAGTTGGCTTTATTTGGTGAGTTTTACCAAACATTAAAAAGGAATTAACACCATTCATTACTCAATTCTTCCAAAACAGAAGAGAGAGCATTTCCAAACTCATTTGATGTGACCAGCACCACTCTGTTTCTAAAGCCGGAAAAATACATCACCAGAAAAACAACTACAGAATAATACCTCTGGTAAACAGTGATGCAAAATTACTCATTAAAATACTAGAATACTGAATTCAACACTCATAAAAAAGGTATTTCCACCATGGCCAAGTGGGATTTTCACATGACATGTAAAGATGGTTCAACACATGGAAATCAATAAAGGTGATATACCACATCAACAAAATGAAAGATTGAAAAACACATTTTCTTCTTAATAGATGCAGAAAAATCCTGAACAAATTAAACATTCACTAGTGATAAAAACTCTCAACAAAAAAGATATAGAAGAAAATTATCTCAGGAGAGTAAAGGCCATTTATAAAAAGCTCACAGACAACATCATAATCAATGATGAAAAATTGAGAGCTTTTCCTCCAAGATACAGTCAGTACAAAACATGTTAATTCTTCCAATTAATGAGCATGGGATTATTATTATATATATCCCAAAGTGATCTAAAGATTCAACATAACTAACAAAATTCTAATGATGTTTTCCACAGAAAAAGGAAAAAAAAAAATCCCAAAATGTATATGAAACCACAAGACTCCAAATAGCCAAAGCTACCTGGAGAAGGAAGAACAAAGCTGGAGACATCACACTTTCTGATTTCAAATTATATGATTTCATTACATATTTCTATTGATTTTATGATTTCCCTTTCATTGATTTTTGTCATATTATTTCTAATTCCTTTCTCCTTGCTTGAGTGTAATATTGCTCTTTCTCTTCTATGGTAAAGTGGAAGCTTAGATAATTGATTTTAGATCTTTTTTTCCCCTTAGTACATGTATTTAATAATTTAAATTTCCCTTTAAGCACTGCTTTTGCTGCATTCCACAAATTTTCATAAGTTGTATTTTAATTTTCTTTTAAATCAGAATATTTTAAAATTTATTTTGGGACTTCTCTGACCAATATGTTATTTCAAAGTATGTTATTTAATCTGTAGGAACTGAGGTTTTTCCAGCTCTCTCTCATTGATTTCTAGTTTATTTGCACTGTAGTCTAGGACCATAGTTTGTAGGACTTTTATTTTTTTAATTTTGTAAAAATACCTTTATGGCCCAGAATGCAGCCTATCTTGATGAATATTCCTTGTGGTATTGAGAAGAACGTGTGTTCTACTACTGTTGAATGATTTTCTAAATGTCAGTGATATGCAATTGATTGGTCCTGCTGCTTAGTTCAACTATAGTCATATGTAACTTAACAATGAGGATATGTTCTGAGAAATGCATCATTAGGTGATTTCATTGTATTGCAAATATCATAGAGTGTACAAACGTAAATGGTATAAAGCCAAGTACCTACCTAGAGTATATAATATAGCCTTTTGCCCCTAGGCTACAAACTTGTACAGCTTGTTTGTATACTGAATATGCTAGGCAATTGTAACACAATTGTACATATTTGTGTACCTAAACATACCTAATCATTGAAAAGGTACAGTAAAAATATTTTATTTTAGCATTTAGGGCCACCATAGTATATGCAGATCATCATTGACCAAAATATCATTATCAGTGAATGACTCTGTATCCTTACTGATTTTTTTCCTGCTGATCCTGTCTATTACTGACAGAGGTGTGTTTTATTGTCCAATTATAATAATAGTTTGTCTATTTCTCTTTGCAGTTCTATCAGTTTTGGGTTCACATCTTTTGATGCTTTCTTGCTAGGTACATACCCTTTAATAATTGTTATGTCTTCTTGGAGAATAAATATCTTTATCATTATATAATGTCCTGCTTTGTTTCTGATAAGTTTCTTATTTTTATGTCTACTTTTTCTGAAATTAGTGTAGCTATTCTGGCTTTCTTTGGGTTATTGTTAACTTTATCTACCTTTCTCCATTCTTTCACATTTAATCTGTTCTTGTTTTTATATGAAAGTGAGTTTCTTAGAGACAACATATGGTTGGGTCTTGTTTTTTATTTATTCTGTCAGTCTATGTCTTTTAATTGGTATATTTATACCATTCTTGGACTATTGATACAGTTAGATTAATATCTACTATGTTTGATATTGTTTTCTATTTGTTGATCTAGTTCTTTGTTTTCTCTTAAATCTTCCCTGTTATTTTGCCCTTTGTGGGTTTCATTGGGCATTTTATATGATTCCATTTCCTCTCCTCTTTTAGCATATCAATTTTACACTTACTCTTTGAAATTTAGTGTGTGCATAAGATTTGCAATACATATTTACAACCAATAAAATTACCTTAAAACAGAATATTATTAATCCTCCCATCGCTTATGACATTGCCATATTTACTTTCACTTATCTGTAAAGTTTCATTACTGAATACAATGTTCATATTATTACTTCAAACTGCTGTCTATTAGATCAATTAAAAATATAAAGATAAAATATTTTCTTTTATTCTTTCTTTGTGTAGATTCAGTTTCTGTCTAATATCATTTTTATTCTCTCAGAAGAACTCCTTTTACTGTTTCTTTAAGGAAGGTCTCTTGGCAACAAATTTCCCTAGTTTTGGTTTGGAAAATCTCTATTTTATTTTCATCTATGAAGGATAATTTTATTGACTGGAGATTTCTAGGTAGGAGGGATTTTTTTCCCTAACACTTTAAATATTTCACTCTACTTGTTTGTATGATTTCTGAAGAGAAGTCTTATGTAATTATTTTCCTCGTTCTTCAGTAGGTAGGTTTTTTATTTCCCTCTTGCTTCCTTCAAAATTGTGTTTTTGTCCTTTTTTTGCAGTTTTGGCTATGATATGCCTATGAGGTTTTAAAAAATTTATTCTGTATTGTATAACCTGAGCTTCCTGAATGTGTGGTTTGGTTTCAAATATTAATTGTGAAAATTCTCAGACAGTATTTCTTCTCTCTCTTTGCTCTTTCTCTCTCCTTCTGTTATTCACATTATATATATTACATATTTTGCAATTGGCACACAGTTCTTAAATGATCTTAACTTTTTATTCTTTTTTTTCCTTTGCATTTCAGTTTTTGAAGTTTCTATTGACATATTTTCTATGGCACTGACTCTTTACTTTGCTGTATTCAGTAAATTTATAAGCCCATGAAAAGCATTTTTCATTTTGTTACCATGTTTTTGATTTCTAGTGCTTCTATTTGATTCTTACTTTTTGTTTCCATCTCTTTGTTCTAATTACCCATCTGGTTCTGAATGTTCACTACTTCTTTTTCTACTAGAGCTTTAAATATATCAATTATAGTTTAGTTTCTCTGATAATTCCAAAATTTCTACCATATCTGAGTTTAATTTGTTACTTCATACTGTGCTTTTACTTGACTTTGAGCAAGTTTTGCATTTTTAAAAATTAACTCAGACATGTATCAGATAATATGAACTGAATTAGACAGGCATTTTGGGTGAGATTTTATGTGTATTCATCTGGAAATTCGGCTGCTTTTAATGTTTACTATTGCTATATATGTCAAAGGCTTAAAATTCCTCTAGCGACCTTGTTTTGTCTTCTCTGTTTTCTCTTCTCTGTTTTCTCTGAGTTTCCCTAGAAACTCCTTAAATACAGTCTATGTCTTGTAGCTCTCTCAGTTGTAACCCAGTGTTATTTTATTGATGCCCAATTTATGTGGTAGTAAATTGGGAAGGAGATATGTTCTACAGTCTTACGATTTAATCTCCCTTTTTTGGTATGTTAGCGTCCCTGGGCAGTAAGCTTCTAAAAAATTCTTAGCCTTCTTATTTTCTTCCCTATGAGAAAACAGAAGCCTAGAGGAGTAGCATTGTCTAATTGTCCTTCCTGTATGTATACTAAGGCTCTAGACAAGTCATTTTCTTGGAGGGCAGAACTCTGTTATAGTAAACACATTATTTGGGTATATTTCAAAATGGTTGCTTTTCTCCTGGTGTATTTCAAAACAGTTATTTTTCCCTTCCCTTAGCCTGAAAACCAACTTTATTGCTTCCTGTGTGTTCTTCACTGTGAAAACTTGGTAGCGCCTCTGGAGATAAAACTCATGAGAATATGAGTACTTACCTAAGTTGCAGCACTATGGAATTTTTAACTCTCCAACACTTCACACTCACCTCTACCAATTTTTCAATGACATTTAAGTATTTCTACTAGTTTTGCTAGTAGAGGCATACCACAGAGATACTGTGGGTTGAGATCCAGACCACCAGAATAAATAGAATATTTCAAAAAAGTAGCCATACAAACTTTTTGGTTTCCCAATGTATAAAAATAGTTATGTTTATACTACTGTCTATTAAGTTTGCGATAACATAATGTCTAAAACATAATGTATATTCATTAGTTAAAAAAGACTTAATTGCTAAAAATGCTAAGAATCATCAGAGCCTCCAGCAAATTATAAATATATATAATATGTAAATTTTATATAATATATAATTTATATATTGTATATATAATATATATAATTTATATATGGACATATAATATATAGTATATATAGTATATATATAGTGTATATATATATAATATATAGTATATATAGTATATAATATACTATATATACTAATATGTATACTATATAATATATATACTATTATATAATATATACACTATTATATATAAATACTATACTATATGTAATATATAAAATATACTATATAATATATAAAATACTATATAATATATATTATACTAATATACTAATATTATATAATATATAATATATATTATACTAATATACTAATATTAATATATAATATATAAATAGCATATAGCATATATAATATATCAATATATAATAATATAATTATAATAATTATATTATTAATAATAAATATATAATATATTATTGATAATATTAAATTATTAATAAATATAATAATATATTAATACATTATATTAGTACATAATTTGTATATTTTAATAATGAATAATTAATATGTTTATATATTATATAGCATTTTATATATTATATAGTACAGTATATTTTATATCTATATGTAAATATATCTTAATATATAGTATAGTATATTTTATATTTATAATATATAAATGTATATTAATATATATATTATATAGTATTTTATATATTATATACAGTCTAGTATTTATATGTAAATTTTTAAATATATATTTATATATTTATATATAATATATAAATTATATATTATATAAATATATAATATAATTTATACAAAATATATAAATATATTTATATAATATATAAATATATAATATAATATATAATTTATATTATATATAACATATAATATAATATATAAATTATATTTTATAATTATAAATATATAATATAAATATTATATAAATATATATATTTGGTAGCAAATAGTTTTGTTTTGATGTTGATGGCTGCTGACTGAAAAAAGTGGTGGTTGCTGAATGTTTGGACAGCTGTGGCAATTTCTTAAAAGGAGACAACAGTGAAGTTTGCTGTATTGATTGTCTCTTCTTTTATTTCTCTGTAGCATGCAATGGTGTTTGGTAGTCTTTTACCCACAGTAGGACTGCTTTCCAAATGGGAGTCGATTTTCTTCAATCCTGCTGCTACTTTATCAACCAAGTTTGTGTAACATTCTTAACTGTTTCTTGTCATTTCAGCAATTTTCACAGCATCTTCATCAGGAGTAGCTTCTATCTCAACAAACCACTCTCCATTAACATTTTCTTATGTGATCTCAGCAATTTAGTGAACATCTTTAGGCTCCAATTTTTATTGTAGTTCTCTTGCTATTCTTACTGCATCTGTAGTTCCTTAATCCACTGAAGAATCGCAACCATCACAGTCATTCCAGAAGTTTGGATTCAGCTTCTTCCAACCTCCTGTTAACATTGACATTTCGATCTTGTTTCATGAATCACAGATCCTCTTAATGTCATCTAGGCTGATGCGGCCTTTCCAGAAAGCTTTATGTTTACTTTGCCTAGATGCATTAGAGGAATCACTATATATGGCAGTTATAGCCTTACAAGCATATTTCTTAAACAATAAGACTTGAAAGTAAAAATTAATTATTTATGTATTTATTTATTTGCTTACTTATTTTTGAGACGGAGTCTTACTGTGTTGCCCAGGCTGGAGTGCAATAGCATGATCTCGACTCACTGCAACCTCTGCCTCCCGGGTTTGAGTGATTCTCCTGCCTCAACCTGCTGAGCAGCTGGTATTACAGGTACCCGACACTACGCCCAGCTAATTTTTGTATTTTTAGTAGAGATTGGGTTTCACCATAATGGCCAGGCTGGTCTTGAACTCCTGACCTCAGGTGATCCACCCACCTCGGCCTCCCAAAGTGCTGAGTGTGAGCCACTGAGCCTGGTCAAAATTATTTCTTGAGCCATGGGCTACCAAGTAGATGTTGTGTTAGCAGGCATAAAAACAATATGGATCTTCTTGTACATTCCCATCAGAGCTCTTGAGTGATTATGTGCTTTGTCAGTAAGCAGTAATATTTTAAAAGGAATATTTTTCTGAGCAGTATGTCTCAATGATGAGTTTAAAACATTCAGTTAACCATGCTAAACATATAAATATGCTCATATCCATGCTTTGTTGTTCCATTCATTTATAGAGCACAAACAAAAAAAATAGCATAACACAATTCTTAAGGGGCCTAGGATTTTTGGAATGGCAAAGGGTCATAGGTTTCATCTTAAAGTCACAGCTACATTAGTCACTAACAAGAGATTCAGTCTGATTTTTAAAGCTTTGAAGCTAGAATTGATTTCTCATCCTCAGCTATAAAAGTCCTAGATTGCATCTTTTTCCAATATTAGGCTACTTCCTTTACATTTAATATCTTTTGTTTAGCATAGCCATCTTTATCAATAATCTTACCTGTATCTTCTGGATAACCTGCTGTATCTTCTACATCAGCACTTGCTGCTTCACTTTGTACTTTTATGTTATAGAGACGGCTTTAAAGGAGTTAGTTAGCTTGCTTTAGGCCTACAGTAAGGGAAAGGTCTCTGAGAACCTCTGACCCGCCAGACAAGTGCTTACAGCAGATACTTTGTACAGATAAGGGAACTTGCACAGGAGCCTTGCCTAAAAATGCCCATAGTGAAACATTTTGTTTCATTACACACACAGAGTAAAGGAAATAAATCAACGTGGAATAGCTCAGTCTAAGGGCCCACATGGACACTGGAAGGATGGGGTGGAGCCACCAGGAATTTGTGCCTTAAACCCTAGCATTCAACTGCACAGTGGGGCAACCAGAAACCTACTTTCAAGACCCTCTGTTTGCCTGAGAGCTTCCTTTTGCTTAATAAATTCTACTACCCTCACCCTCTGGTGTCCATGTACCTAATTTTTCCTGGTCATTAGACAAGAACCCAGACCTAGCTGAGCTAAGGAGCAGAAATCCTACATCAACTTCTTTGTTTAAACCTCATGAACCAACCTCAGCTAGCTACCAACTTTCCTTCTGCTGATGCCGCACCCCTCTCGGGCTTCCAGAATTAAAGTGAGTTAGGGCATTTCTCCGGATTAGGCTTTGGTTTAAAGGAATGTTGTGGTTGGTTTGATCTTCTATCCAGGCCACTCAGTTTTTTCTCCATTTCCGCCGTAGGACTGTTTGCTTTTTTATCATTTATGTGTGTTCACTGGAATCTCACTTTTAATTTCTTTCAAGAACTTTTCCTTTGCATTTCTAGCTTGGCTAACCATTTTGCACAAGAGACCTAACTTTTGGCCTATCTTGGTTTTCAACCTCACTAAGCTTAATACTTTCTAGCTTTTGAGTTAAAGTGAGATCTGTGACTCTTTTTTTTTTTTTTTTTTTTTTTAACTTTAACACCAGGAAATCATTGAAGACTTATCAGTTAGCCATTTCTAAATGTTAATTTTTAATTTTTGTGGATGCATAATAGTGTATATATTTAAGGGGTACATGAGATATTTTGATACAAGCATGCAATGTGTAATAATCACATTAGGGTAAACAGGGTATCCATCATGTCAAGCTTTTATCCTTTATGTTACAAATAATCCTATTACACTCGTTTAGTTATTTTAAAATGTGTAATTAAATTTTTATTGATTATAGTCACTCTGTTGTGCTATCAAATACTAGTTCTTATTCTTTCTTTCTAAGTATTTTTGTATGCATTAACTATCCCCACTTTTCTTCCACTGCTCCCTTCAACTACCCTTCTCAGCTTATGGTAACATTCCTTCTACTCTCTATTTCCATGAGTTCCACTGGTTTACATTTCAGCTTCTACAAATAAATAAGAACATGAGAAGTTTTTCTTTCTGTGCTTGGTTTATTTCACTAAACATAATGATCTCCAGCTCCATCCACGTTGTTGCAAATAACAGGATCTCATTCTTTTTATGGCTAAATAGTACTTCATTGTGTATAGGTATGAAATTCTCATGTTCATGGATATTCATTTGTTCATGGACACTTAGGTTGCTTCCAAATCTTCACTATTGTGAACAGTGCTGCAATAAACATGGGATGTAGGTATCTCTTTGATATACTTATTTCTGTTCTTTTGGGTATATACTCAGCAGTGTAATTCCTGGGTCACATGGTAGCTCTATTTTTAGTTATTTTGAGAAACCTCCAAACTGTTTTCCAAAGTGGTTGTACTATTTTACATTTTCACCAACAATGTATTAGGGTTTCCTTTACTCCACATCTTCACTAGCATTTCTTGTTGCCTGTTTTTTGGATAAAAGTCAATTGACTTATTTTAATATTGTTGTGTCTCAGGAAATAGAGATGCCCAATGAGAAGCAGAGAGACAAGGGAATGCCCGATTGGTGGAGCAATCAGAACACAAAAATGTTTATCAATTAAAGTATTTGTCTTGATGATTACAATTGAAATATTAACATCAAAAATCACTGATTATAGATCACCACAACAGATATAATAATAGTAATAATAATGATAATTTGAAATATTGTGAGAATTACCAAAATGTGACAAAAAGACACAGTGAGCACATGTTGGAAAAATTGCACCAATAGACTTGCTTGACTCAGGCAGAATACCCACAAACTTTTAATTTGTGAAAAGCACAGTATCTGCAACACACAATAATGTGAAGTGCAATAAAATGAGGTATGCCTGTATTTACTGTCTCTAGCAGCTCCTGCTTTCGGTAATTTGTAATTCTCTTTTTTGCCTATCTGCAGTTTTTCAAAATTGGTTTGCCCAAACCTTGATTATCTGATATATCTAAGAATTGCTGATGTTGAACTTTTTCAGCTTTTTTCTTGTTGTGGGTTGAGAGTGATGACTTCCAAGCTCTCTAACTGTCAAAGAGGAAACCGGACATTTCTACAACACATTTTGAAAGGAAATAACTGCCATTTGAAATTCTATAAAATATGGAGAGAATGATATTTCAATATCTAAAAACAGAAAAGTTAGAAGTAACATGCTAAAAGGCATCTTTTTGTTTCAGGACACTTATATAGCATGTTAGATACATATTTAAAAACTAGGATAAACTCAACTAATGAACAACATATAGACTTGAACCCAGAGTTTATCAATTTTTCAAATATATGGCAGCAGGACACCAAAGTAAGTACAGTGGTTTCAATTGCCTGCATAGTCCTTACCAGACAATAGCATGCTCAGCTTCCTAGAAATCAAAATATTGCTAAATTCTACTTTAGTCAGATAACGTGTGCAATAGCCTGAATGTTTTGCTTTTCTCAAAATTCACATGTTGAAATCCTAACCCTCAAGGTGATGGCATTAGGAAGTGGGCCTTTTGGGAGGTGATTAGATGATAAAAATAGAGCCATTATGAGTGGGATTAGTGCCTTTATAAAGAGGTCTGAGGAAACATGTTACCCTAATTCACCATCTGAGGACATAGGAAGATGGTGCAATCTATGAGAAAGCAGGTCCTTACCAGACACCAAATCTGTCAGCACCTTAAACTGGAACCTTCCAGCCTCCAAACTGTGAAGTATAAGTGTTGTTTATAAGCTGTCTACTTTACGGTATTATTCTTCTGGCAGCCCAAGTGGATTAAGATGATATAGAAAATTTCCATTTAAATTTAAGCATTTTATTCTATAGTCATATTGAAAAACAACTTTATTGATCTGATAAATTTTAAAAATTCAGTTGCCTTTTCTGAAAACAGCCATTATTAATCTATATATCATATTTCTGTCAAGATAGGTATTATATACTATTTGTAGTATAAAGAAAATGATTGTGATGTGGGTTAAGGACTTGTCTGAATCCCAATTTGGTTGTTATTTACCTATAAGGTCTTAGGCAAATTGCTTAACTTTTTGGATTTTCGATTTCTATCCTGTAACATAATGGATGCTGTAATAAAGAGGCTAGGTTAGATGACACCTAAGTTTATTTCTAATGTCAATAATTTATAATATTTATCTCCTTTTATTTACATCCTTTTAAATCAAGCAACCTGAACATTGATTTTTTGAAGTAACAATCAATGAGCAAAGTGCTAAGTGAACATGCACTGGAGCAATGAAACCCTACATTATTGTGTTGAACTTAATTGTATTGTACATTTGAATTTTAAGATTTAAATAAAAATAAGAATATATTATCAACAATGATTAAATATCTATTTCTTAACATAGCATCTAAATTATAAAAAGACATATCATTTTTTAAGAAAGATATTAATTTTGGGAGAAAGACTAATTCCTTAAAAGGTCCTCTATAATTCAGAGAATAAAGTAATTTATAATTGAGTTATTTTTCATTTGAAATTTGGTCAAATTATGAACATAGTGACCCCAAGATGTGGGTCAGAACCATTTTCAAGCATTTTTGAAGAAAGGGAGATACTTGTGCTCACAGTTAAAACTATTTTAAAGCTAATAGGAAATTTTACAAATTTTATGTCCAAGTATATAATTAAATCAATGATGAAAGTAGGGTAGAGTAAGTACATTGCCCAGGGTCAGATCTTGTTTTGTATGAGTAAATCTCTTAGACACCTTTTAAACTGTAAAGAAGGGAAATGGAGCTCAGAGAAAAGCAGTGTCTCTGGATGGAAAAGAGAGAGAATGAAGATTGAGGCTGCTAGGATGGCTAAATCCCCATACAACTGCATAGGAGTTTACCCAGTCCTTGGCTAAATTCCAAACTGAACAAATCCAGGAAATCATTCTGTGAGAGATATCATGAGCATTTTGTGGCGATCTGAAATTTGAACAGAGAATTCCAAGGGAGACCATGGAGTTCCACCCTATCCAAGATAGACTGAACTTCAAGAAAAATATTCAGTGAGATGCCAGAAAGGCCCAGGGTTATGCGTTAGGGATAACGTGTATGCTCTACGACAAAGGGAAAAACTGAGATAGACATCACCATAACATTTGTAAAATAAAGTGTGGTAAGATAAATACTAACTTTCAGTAAATAGACTGCCTGTCAGATCAAAACTCAAAGCTATTTAAAAGAAAATATCATCCAGAGTCTCAAAAATGTAATACCCATGATGCTTAGTATATAAACAAATTACAAGACATACAAAGGAGCGGTCATGGAAACAGAAAATATGATAAAAGCACACTGTCACATGATCCTAACGTTAGAATTAGTAGGACTTTAAAATAATTATATAGAAAGGCATGTTAAATAATGTATATGTTATGAACAAAATAGATAAACAAATATAAAATTTTGACAGAAAAATGAGTACTGATAAAAGGAAAAATCTGAATTCCAGATAATAATAATAGCCACACTGAAAAATTTTATTCAATGTTCTTAATAATAGACCAAACACAGCAAAAGGAAGGTTTAGTAAAATTGAGTCCTGATCAATGGAAATCAGCACCAATGAGAAAAATTATGAAAACAGAGAAAGACTGTCTTGAAACCTGTAGGGCAATATCAAACATCTAACATTCATATAATTTAATTACCAGAAAGACAGAAAAGAGAGAATAAGACACAAAAAATATTTAAGAGATAATGGATAATTTTCTTCCAAAATTAGTGAAAAATATTACTTAGATATTCAAAAGGGCGTGGACAAATTTTGACAGGTGATTGATATAACTCTTTTATATATTAATTATATAAGTTGATAGTTGCAAGACCAGAATGCATTTGTCAAAACCTTAAAACCTTAAGAACTGTAAACCAAAAATGTTAAATTTTATTGCATTAAATGTTACCTTAATTGAAAATGAAAAAAAGTGAGAAACTTTTCTGTTGATTGTGGAATATGAGACCATAATTACCATTTTACTGTGATCAAATGAAACTTTATTCTAATTTAAGTAGAAAACAATTTTTTGAACAGATAAAGGCATTATTGGGCACTATACATTTTTTCTGCCAGTAAGCGGACTTCTTGATACTGAAATCTTTCACAGCTTATGTAGGATCCCCATAGATCTCTGTAAGATAATGGAGTAGAACCCATAATCTCTATAGAGAGCTTGGATTCCAGAAGAAAGGGCAGAGCTACACACCCCAGTGCTTCATGCTAATCTCACCAATCAAGTAAGATTTTTCTTTTGTCCAAGGATAGACTAAATGAGACTGCAAAAAAAAAAAAAAAAAAAAAAAAGTAAATTATAGACTTCCCTCTGCCAAGTGGTATGAAATAAGTGTTCACCCCTAAAACACCATATTATTCTTTCTCTTGACTTTGTTTTACTATATAATGTTTTTGCATTTACTATTTTAGAAGTATATATCCTCTAGACTATGAGATTATAAAGATAAGATTATATTTATAATTTGTAACTTCAGTATCTAACAGATCATTTCCAGCGGATAGATAAATGAATATATACACATCTGATTTGGAGGTAGGTACTGGTGCAACTGAATCAATGACTCACTGTTCTGTTTCTGATATTTTGGTACCTGTGTTAATCACTGGTAAGTATATTTTTATGTAAATGGTGAATGTAAACTCTTAGGAGCTAGCCTACTGAGACTCTGATAGTTTTACCTTTTCCAGAATGTAAAAGAAAAATGATATTCAATACATAGAATTAATATTCAACATTATTTTATTTGCTTTGACTCAATTTACACAGGAAAAAAATCCAAGTATTCCATTGCCTTTGATGAAAACTGTGTTAAGAATAGTAGAGTAAGTGTGTTTTGAAAATTTGCCATTTGTCCCAATAAACAGCAAAATATTAAAAAGAACACAACAACAGAATCTAAGGATTACAGAGGAATTATAGAGAATTTGGTCAAAATCCTTTTTTAAGTCCATGAATCTGTTCTACAACAGTGATGAAGAGCTCATAACGTTAGTAGGCTGATCATTCCATAAGTGATGTGCTCTATCATACGGTTCTATATTTAAGTAGAGGAGAGCTCCTTTATACAATTCAAGATGCACACTTGTTTTGTGTTTTATAGTAAAATAGGCAAAAAATGTACTTTGCTAGCAAATGATCTCTCTTAAGATGTTTGGAGATAATTGTCATCTTCCTCTCTGTGCCCTAAGTTTTCTTATCTATAGGCTAAACACTTCTGGTTTCTTCAACATTTCCACTTGAATTTCTTGTAGCTTCATTTCTGGAGATGCTAAATCCAAGTCCAGTTCAAAAAGATGGAAAATATAAACCCTTAGATTTTTCATGCTGTGCCCCCTTTTCTTCGCTCATAGTTTCAGAAATTTAAGCTCTTGAGTATAAAGAAGAACAAGTTTTACTCTGCTTTTACTTGTTTTTGAGGCAACAGGACTAAAATTTACTTATTTTCTTGTCAATCTCTTTCTTGGAGAGTCATAAACTACCAAATTCTGAAGACAAATTCTAATTACACAAGTAAAGGCTGACTGAGCTGCACAGTGTTCTCAAATGTTCAGAAGTAACTTGTAAAATAATCAGAAGACTGGTTGAGACACAGTGGCAATATATACAGTACATATTGTGGAGTGTGGAGATTTGGGTGTTTAGTAGGTTAAAGATTTGAAAAATAGCAGAGAACTAAACAGTGAGTTGCAAGAACACAGATCTGCAAAACTACACTAGATCAAGTTTGTTTATATATATATATATAAATAAACATATATATAAAAATATATATAAACATATATATATATAAACATATATATATATATGTAAGTGGTTTTGGACTATGTAAATCAAACTTCACATTTTACTATAAGCAGCAAAAAGAAACCTGGTGGCACCATTAATGCTTCCTGGAAATGTTCTTAGCTTCATCATCCAGTTCACTGGATACATTTTCTATTTTCCACATTACTGCAGTAAACTGTGTTGCTGAATTTTCTGCCACTAAATAATCAGTATTCACATTCTTCTAGTTCCTGATAACAATTTCCTCACTTTCCTTTAAGCCCTCACTGACAGCCTCTTCAAAGTCCATCAGCTTTCTATTCAAAACATTAGTATTTCACTAGCTCTCTCGTAAGAGTCCTTGTAGCTTCTGATCATTGTCTAATTCTAAAATCCTCGCCTACATTTTAGTTTAGTAGTAGTTCTCCACTTCCAGATTTCCTAGATCTATATTAGTTATGTATTGCTGAGTACTTTATTATCTTAAAATGTAACAGCCTATAAGAATATGAATTTATTTTACATATTTCTGGGTGGATCAGGAATCTTGTAATAGCTTTTCTGGGTGGTTTTAGCTCAAGGTTTCTCATAGATTGTAGTAAAGATATTGATTTAAGTTGAGCTTATCTGGTAGCTCAACTAAGCTTGGAGTATCTGATTCAAACTTGGATCACTCGTATGGCTATTAACAAGAGATTTTGTATCCTCTTCACACGGATCTCTCCACAGACTATCCTCATTTCTTTTATCTGGCTTCTCCCATTAAAGATTTTCAAAACAGCAAAAGGTAGAAATCACAATTTTTAAATGAAATAGCCTTGGAAGTCACACATAATAATTTTAACCATACTACAATGGCTGCATAGGTCAGTCCTACTCAATGTGAGAGATAAACACGTCAGGGTATGAGTACAAGAAGGAAGGGATCATTGGGGACAATTTTTGATGATAGCTTCCACATACAACTACTCTGTCTCGGTTCAATGTCTAAAAACAGCTGCCTCATATAATTTGTCAAGTTTTCTAGTTGTACGTTAATAGGAGGATAAATCCCACAGGATGGGTGGAAGTGAAACGATGGTGCCATGTATTACTATAAAGAACAGTATGGGTAGATCAGGTTATAGAAAGTAGAATGTTTGGACTCATACTTTTGAAATACTGTACAGACTTTCAAGTGAGCATTTTAAACTGTCTTTAAAATTTCAGATCTATAGTTCATATAAGAAGTTTGAAGTAAATATGAAAATTTTGGACCCATCAACATACTAACCATTATGTCTAGTGTTCCATTATTGGAAGACTAAGCATATGGGAGTTATTTATATCCTGCTGCTCAAGGTCATCAGTAAGGTCTGATTTTTCACTCATGCAAAAATTTAGAAAATGGCAACCTCCTGCATAATTGGGTTAATGGCCTTTAAAGCCATGGGTCTAAATGAGATCATTTTGAAAAGCAAAGAGATATGAAGATTGAGTTCCGAGGAATTCCAAAATTTGCCACTGATGAGGAAGAGAAAGTTCTAGAAAGGATAGTGCAGAGTATCAACCAGTGAGGTAGGAAGAAAATAATCTTTGTGTGTAGTCCATGTAAATGTGAATAATTTTTTTTTAAAAAAGAATAATCAGATGTGCAAATGCTGACAAGTAGGAAGAGGTCTGAGAATTGACTGTTGGATTTGAGAAGCAAACTCATAGAAATCTTTTTATCCCAAAGCTGGGATCTGAAAAATGCATTTAAAATACCTGCTGTGAATGGTTGAAATGTACTGTTTAGCTGCATAATTTAATAGGTTACTTTCCTCTCTCCCTTCTTCATAATTTCTCATTAAGGAATTGCACTTACCACCACGGTCCTCTAAACACCTTTCCATTCCAAGTGCTAACTTGGGGAGTCCATCTGCTGTCGCAGCTCGATGGTGCTAAAGTAAAGCTGGCAGGAGAACTGACAACCAGAGAGGCATATTCTGTATAATGTGCTTTTCTTCTGCTTTGGCAAAAATAGAATCTAAACTTTGGCAGGAAATTAAAGAAATTTTGCATTTTGGTTAGCATTTGTGCTTCTTACCTCAAAATATAAAGTAGGACACCCCCAGGTGTAGGTTGGAGGATCAAATACTTTGCAACACAGCCAATATTTTTAAATTCTTTAATTAAAAATAAGAAAGGAATGAATCTGAAATTATTCCTTGTAATGCCTTTAACACTAAAGCCAGAGGTATGCCCTTATGTGAAAATTATGTGTACAGATGATTATCAGAATAATTCAAAAAATAATTAGGTTCATATAAATGTAGAATTGGGGAGAATGTGAAATAATATCTAAAAGGACATACATTAATTTTCTTATTTAAATCAAAGTTTGTTATTCCAAGCTAATTTTCCAAACAACTATGCCATACTTATATGTGCCATTAAAATAAGTTTTAGAAATCCTAGTGTAAAATGTCATACAGCTGGAATCCACTGATACAGAATTCTAAGCTTTGCCTAAAACTATTCATGATGCAAAAGGGAGAAAAACAGAAGCTCACAGTTATATCTAATACTAAGACAATATAGCACCAAAATGTAGTTAGGAACCTCTAACTAAGAAAAGTACAGCCAGAGAGAGAAAATTTACCTTTGACTTTGGCAGGTTGTTATTTTCTGGATTCTTCTATAAAGCAAAATCATTTGAAAAACCAGTGTGTACAGTTCTCATTTTTTCACTAATGATTTAGAGCATGAGGTTCTTGTACCAACTAAAGAATGAGATACCTCTCTATTATATAGTTCTTTACCAAAAGTTGGAATCAATATCTTTGAGAGTAGGAATTAAAAATATACTTTCCTGCTCTTCCCTTGAAAGTTTCAATTAATATATCTGGAATTGGCTTAGGCATATAATTTGAAGGGAAAATAAAAACAAATCAATGTCAATTGGATTATTCTATGTATATCTAGTTTAAATCTGCTTTATCTCTTTAAAACGGCAGGAAATAAAACTTTCACATTTTGTTTAGGCTTCTTACTTCAAAATAGAAAGTAAAGGATAGTCAGAATACTGATCCATGTCACAAAATTCTGTATTCTGGCAGAGATTGCAAATTATAAAAACATTATTTGAAAGAAATATTATTGTACCATAATAGATTCTGGAAGTTGTAGGTCAAGTGAAGCAGAGTGAAAAACAAGTATTTCTAGAGGCAGTTTTAGCTTTTTAAGTTTTCTGTCAAATCAGATGAGAACAGAAACAGACACAGGGGACAGCAAAAAGATGACGCACATTGTACCAGAGGTGTTCTATGTGAAAGTCTTCTACCAGACCAGAAGTGATCTGAGATCTGTGTCATCAACCTTCTCTCCACAGGAGGATTTGAGAAGGGAATTAGATCTGCACAAAAAACTAACAACCAACAAGGAAAACCATACATCATGCATACTGAGTAATGCTGGCCAATAAAGAAACTTGCCTACCAACAAATAAAACTACAGGCTCAGTGAAGCTTTGTCACAGTTATAAGCATCCAGAATAATGAGAGGAAGAAAATTCTTTTGAAAAATGTCTAATGCATTATCTAGAAGATAATTTTATAAGAATGTTTGAAATCCTTAAAGTGTGTAGTGCATAACATATAACTATAGATTTTTTTTACAGCAACAAAGTTTATGAAGATTAAATAGGGAATGGATGAGATTAAATGGAATTTGCATAGATAAAGATATTTGAAAAAAATAAAGACAAAATAAAATTAAAATTAAAATTTTGCTACTACATTAGGGGTTGCGTATGAAAATGACCAAAAAATAAAAAATAAAAAGAAACAATGAGAGGAAAAGTATTATTATAACAAAAGAGAATATGGGAACTATATGTGATAATTGATGTCCCTAAGAGGCCAGAACAAATGTAACGGTGACAATATTTAAGTGTCTCTTCATTTAAAATACTAGAATCATAGCAAGATGGCTGAATAGAATCATCCAATGATGATCCCCACAAAAGAACACCAAATTGAACAACTGTCAGTTCAGAAGGCACCTTCAAAATCCGCCCCCCCCCACCCCAGTAGCAAGCGAGCAATGAAAATACTTGTTTTTTGTTTGTTTGTTTTTAAACGTAATAGTAAAAGACACATTGAAGAAGGTACTAAGAAAAATCTTGTACTCTCTATGCCACCTCTCCTCCAACCCCAGGCAGTGCAGCTCAAAGAGAGCATCTGTGCACTTGGGGAAGAGATATGGTTTAGCTGTGTCCTCATGCAAATCTCTACTTGAATTGTATCTCCCAGAATTCCCATATGTTGTGGGAGGGACCCGGGGGAGGTAATTGAGTCATGGGAGCCAGTCTTTCCCATGCTATTTTCCTGTTGGGAATAAGTGTCGTGATATCTGATGGGTATATCAGGGATTTCTGCTTTTTTTTTTTTTTTTCCTCATTTTCTCTTGCCACCACCATGTGGGAAGTGCTTTTTGCCTCCCTCCACGATTCTGAGACCTCCCAAGCCATATAGAATCGCAAGTCCAATTAAACCTCTTTGTCTTCCCAGTCTCGGGCATGTCTTTATCAGCTGTGTGAAAATGAACTAATACAGTAAATTGGTACCAGTAGAGTGAGGCATTGCTGAAAAGATCCTTGAAAATGTCAAAGTGACTTTGGATTGGTAACGGGCAGAGATTGGAACAGTTTGAAGGGCTCAGAATAAGACAGGAAAATGTGGGAAAGTTTGGAACTTCCTAGAGAGTTGTTGAATGGCTTTTCCCAAAATGTTGATAGTGATATGGACAATAAGGTCCAGGCTGAGGTGGTCTCAGATAGAGATGAGGAACTTGTTGGGAACTGGAGCAAAGGTGACTCATGTTATGTTTTAGCAAAGAGACTGGCAGCATTTTGCCCCTGTCCTAGATATTTCTGGAATTTGATCTTGAGAGAGATGATTTACAGTATTTGTTGGAAAAAATTTCTAAGCAGCAAAGCATCCAAGAGATGACTTGGGTGCTGTTAAAGGCATTCAGTTTTATAAAAGAAGCAGAGAATAAAAGTTTGGAAAATTTTCAGCCTGACTATGCGATAGAAAAGAAAAAACCAATTTTCGGGGGATAAATTCAAGCTGGCTGCAGAAATTAGCATAAATAGCAAGTAGCCTAAAGTTAATCCCCATGAACATGGGAAAAATGTCTCGAGGCCATGTCAGAGACCTTCACCACAGCCCCTCCCATTATAGGTCTGGAGGCCCGGGAGAAAAATGTTGTTTCATGGGCTGGGCCCAGGGTCCCCATCCTGCATGCACCCTAGGGACTTGGTGTCCTGTGTCCCAGCTGCTCCAGCTGTGGCTAAAAGGGGCTAATGTACAGCTCAGTCTGTGGCTTCAGAGGGTGTAAGCCCCAAACCTTGGCAGCTACCATGTGGTATTGAGCCTGCAGGTGCACAGAAGTCAAGAATTTAAGTTTGGGAGCCTCCACCCAGATTTCAGAAGATATATGGAAATACCTGGATGCCCAGGAAGAAGTTTGCAGCAGGGATGGGGCCCTCATGGAGAATTTCTGCTAGGGCAGTGTGGAAGGAAAATGTGGGGTTGGAGCTCCAACACAGAGTCCATACTGGGGCACTGTCCAGTGGAGCTGTGAGAAGATGGCCCCTGTCCTCCAGACTCCAGAATGGTAGACCCACTGACAGCTTGCACCGTGTGTCTGGAAAAGCCACAGACACTCAAAGCCAGACTGTGAAAGCAGCAGGGAGGGAGGCTCTACCCTGCAAAGCTACAGGGGTGGTACTGCCCAAGACCATAGGAACCTACCTTTTGCATCAGTATGACCTGGATGTGAGACCTGGAGTCAAAGGACATAATTTTGGAGCTTTAAAATTTGACTGCCCTGCTGGATTTCAGACTTGCATGGGTGCTGTAACTCCTTTGTTTTGGCCACTTTCTCCCATTTAGAACAGGTGTATTTACCCAATACCTGTACCTCCATTTTATCTAGGAAGTAACTAGCTTGCTTTTGATTTTACAGGCTCATTGGTGGAAGGGATTTGCCTTGTCTCAGATGAGTCTTTGGACTGTGGCCTTTTGGTTAATGCTGAAATGAGTTAAGACTTTGAAATGTGAGGACATGAGATTTCATTGTTTCTTTGTTTCTTAGTTTTGAAATGTGAGCACATAAGATTTAGAGGGGCCAGGGTTGGAATGATACAGTTTGGTTGTGTCCCCACCCAAATCTCAACTTGAATTGTATCTCCCAGAATCAAGGGACCCAAGGGGAGGTAATTGAATCATGGAGCTGATCTTTCTGTGCCATTCTTGTGATAATGAGTAAGTCTCACAAGATCTAATGGGTTGGTCAGGAGTTTCCACTCCTGCTTCTTCCTCATTTTCTCTTGTTGCTGCCATGTAAGAAGTGCCTTCTGCCTCCCACCATGATTTAAGGCCTCCCCAGTCATGTGGAACTCTAAGTGCAATTAAACCTCTTTTTCCTCCCAGTCTTGGGTATATCTTTATCAGTTGCATGAAAATGAACTAATACAGGAAGGGAGAGTAAAGTGTGTGGAACTTTGCAATAGAATTCACAACTGCCCTGTCAAAATGAAACAAGACACTTGTCAGAACTCTGTCAGTGCTCATAGAAGGAGCATTTAGACTAGCCCTAGTCTAGAGGGGAATCCTCTGTCCAGTGTGAAGAAACCTAGTCCCAGCCCACTTCATCACCAGCTGACTATGGTGGCCTGGGGGCCCAAATAAATTTGAGTGCCAGTCAGGCCGTAATTGCTTCTATCCTTCGGAAAGTATTGACACTGCACTGGTCTCAGAGACTGTGGGCCTGTAGTGAAAGATATACAGAAAACAGCAATAATTAGGGGATGGAGGGGATGGAGGGGGTGGAGTGAAAGTGTCAAGTTTTGTAGTTTTAGTTTTGTTTTTTTTTTTTTTCTTATTTGTGATTTGTAGAAATTTTATTCAAAGAAATAATAAGAGATAACTTTCTAAACCTAGAGAAACATATGAATATCCAGGCACAAGAAGGTTAAAGAATACCATGCAGATTTTACCCAAATAAGCTTATCTCAAGGCATATAATAATCAAACTCTCTAAGGTCAAGGACAAAGAAGGAAATTTAAAAGTTGTAATTAGTTTAAATAATTGGTGATAAAATGTTTTTTGAAAGCCTCATGGTAATCACAATGAAAAATCTGTAAGAGATACACAGAAAATAAAAGGCAAAAAATTAAAGCCTACTACCAGAAGACATCACATATACATATATACACACACATATATATATACGTATATACGTATATACATATATACGTGTATATATACACACATATATATACACCAGCCCACTTATCCATATACCAGCCCACCATATGCTATGCCACAAACAAGTCAAATTTTTTAAATGGAAATTATATCAAGCATCTTTTCCGACCAAAATGAGATGAAACTATAAATCAACAAGAAAAGCTACTTTAGAAACTGTAAAAATACATGGATGTCAAAAACATGCTCCTAAATGACCATTGGATCAATAAAGAAATTGAGAAAATTTTAAAGTTTATTTAAAACAAATGAAAAGAAAAATACAACATACCAAGACCTCTAGGATACAGCAGAACTAATACTAATACTAAGAGGGAAATTTATAGCAATAAATGTCTAGATCAAAAAAGCAGAAAAATTTCAAATAAACAAGTTTATGTTTCATTTTAAAGAAACAGAAAAGCAAGAGCAAACTATGTCCATAGTGAGTAGAAGGAAATAAATAATAAACACAAAAGGGAACTAAGTAAAATTGAGACAAAAACATAGGAAAGATCAATAAAATCAATAGTGAAAAGATACAATTGATAAATGTTAGCCAGACTAAGAAAAAGAAAAAATGCAAATAAAATCAGAGGAAAGAAGAGAAACATAAGTGATACAACAAAAATTTGAAGGATTATTTATTGGAGACTGTTATGAGTAACTACACATCGATAAATTCAAAAATCTAGAATAAATTAATTTCAGATAATACCACCTACCAAGATTGAATGATGAAGAAATCCAAAACTTGAATAGACCACTAACAAATAATAAGATAGAAACAATAATAAAAAGTTACTCATCAAAGAAAAACCCAGGCACTATTCCAATAAATTGAACAAGAAATAATGAAAACTCATTCTAGGGGCTGAGTGAGGTAGCTCACTCCTATAATCCAAGCACTTTGGGAGGCTGACGTGGGCAGATCACGAGGTCAGAAGTTCAAGACAAGCCTGACCAATATGGTGAAACCCCATCTCTACTAAAAATACAAAAATTAGCCCAGCGTAGTGGCATGCACTTGTAGTCCCAGCTACTTGAGAGGCTGAGGCAGGAGAATCCCTTGAATCTGGGAGGCGGCGGTTGCAGTGAGCCAAGATCACGACACTGCACTCCAGCCTGGGTGACAGAGCGAGACTCTGTCTCTCAAAAAAACAAAAACAAAACAAAACAAAAAAGCACCTCATTCTAGGATGCCAGCATTACCCTAATACCAAAACCAGACAAAAACAACAATAACAAAAACAACAGGGTGAAATCTCTGATGAATATCGTTTAACAAATTCTTTAAAAAAGCCTACCAGACTGGCAAAATAAATTCAATGAAATATTTAAAAGATCATTTGTCATAACCAAGTAAGATTTATCCCTGGGATGCAAGGATGGTTCAAAATACACAAATCAATAAGCATGATACATCACCTCAGCACAATGGACAAAAACCATATGATAATTTTAATAAACATAAAAAATTAAATTTGATTTGTTCATTATAAAAACTATCAACAAACTGGGAATAGAAGGAACATACCTTAACGCAATAGAGGTCATATGAAAGAAACCCAGACTAGTATTATCCTGAACAAGGAAAAACTGAAAGCCTTTTACCTTAGATCAGGAAGAGGACAAGGATGCTCACTTTCACCACTTTATTCAACATAGTACTAGAAGTACTAGCCAGAGCAATTAGACAAGAGAAAGAAAAAACAATATCCAAATTGGAAGGAGAGGAGCCAAATTATCTTCTTTGTGGATGATATGATTATAACTAGAAAAAACAAATGATTATTTCAAAAATTATTAGAACTGATAAATTCAGTAAGGTCGGGGATAGAAAATCAACATATAAAAATCAGTAGCATTTCTGTTTTTTTATTTTTTATTTTACTTGAAGTTCTGGGACACATGTGCTGAATGTGCAGGTTTGTTACATAGGTATACATGTGCCATGGTGGTTTGCTGCACCTATCAACCCATTATCTAGGTTTTAAGCTCTGCATGCATTAAGGTATTTGTTCTAATGCTCTCCCTAACCTTTCCCCAACCCCTTGACAGGCCTCAGCGTTTAATGTCCCCCTCCCTGTGTTCTCATTGTTTAGCTCCCACTTAAGTGAGAACATGCAGCGTTTGGTTTTCTATTCCTGTGTTAGTTTGCTGAGGATGATGGCTTCCAGGTTCATCCACGTCCCTGTAAACTACATGAATTCATTATTTTTAATGACTGCATAGTATTCCATGGTGTATATGTGCCATATTTTCTTTATTCCATCTGTCATTGAGGGGCGTTTGGGTTGGTTCCAAGTCTTTGCTGTTGTAAATAGTGCTGCAATAAACATACATGTGCATGTATCTTTATAGTTGAATGATTTATAATCCTTTAGGTATATACCCAATAATGGGATTGCTGGGTCAAATGGTATTTCTGGTTCTAGATACTTGAGGTATTGCCACATTGTCTTCCACAATGGTTGAACTAATTTACACTCCCACCAACAGTGTAAGTGTTCCTATTTCTCTGCATCCTTGCCATCATCTGTTGTTTCTTGACTTTTTAATGACTGCCATTCTAACTGGCATGAAATGGCATCTCATTGTGCTTTTGATTTGCATTTCTCTAATGACCAGTGATGATGAGCTTTTTTCATGTGTCTGTTGGCTGTGTAAATGTCTTCTTTTGAGAAGTCTGTTCATATCCTTTGCCCACTTTTTGACGGGATTGTTTGTATTTTTCTTGTAAATCTGTTTAAGTTCCTTGTAGATTCTATATATTAGCCCTTTGTTAGATGGATAGGTTGCAAAAATTTTATCCCATTCTGTAGGTTGCCTGTTCACTCCGATGATAGTTTCTTTTGTTGAGCAGAAGCTCTTTAGTTTAATTAGACCCCATTTATCAGTTTTGTCTTTTGTTGCAATTGCTTTTGGTGTTTTAGTTATGTCTTTATGACTTAAATTTCTATGTCCTGAATGATATTGCTTAGGTTTTCTTCTGTGGTTTTTAGTTTTAGGTTTAACATTTAAGTCTTTAATCCATCTTGAGTTAATTTTTGTATAATGTATAAGGAAGGGGTCTAGTTTCAGTTTTCTGCATATGGCTAGCCAGTTTTCTCAGCACCATTTATTAAATAGGGAATCCTTTTCCCATTGCTTGTTTTTGTCAGGGTTGTCAAAAATCATATGGTTGTAGGAGCCCTTTGTTCTGCTCCATTTGGTCTACAAATCTGTTTTGCTACAAGTGCCATGTTGTTTGGGTTACTGTAGCCTTGTAGTATAGTTTGAAGTCAGGTAGCATGATGCCTCCAGCTTTGTTCTTTTTGCCTAGGATTTTCTTAGCTATATGGGCTCTTTTTTGGTTCCATATGAAATTTAAAGTAGATTTTTCTAGTTATCTGAAGAAGTCAGTGGTAGCTTGATGGGAATAGCATTGAATCTATAAATTACTTTGGGAAGTACAGCCATTTTCACAATATTGACTCTTCCTATCAATGAGCATGAAATGTTTTTCCATTTGTTTGTGTCCTCTCTTATTTCCTTGAGCAGTGGTTTGAAGTTCTCCTTGAAGAGGTCCTTCATGTCCCTTTTAAGTTGTATTCCTAGGTATTTTGTTTTGTTTGTAGCAATTGTGAATGGGAGTTCACTTATGATTTGGCTCTGTGCTTGTCTATTATTGGTGTATAGGAATGCTTGTGATTTTTGCACATTGATTGTGTATCCTGAGACTTTGCTGAAGTTGTTTATCAGCTTAAGGCGTTTTTGTGCTGCGATTATGAGTTTTTCTAAATACACAATCATGCTGTCTGGAAACAGGACTTAAACTGAGCTCTGGACCAGGCGTATCTGATAGATATCTACAGAACTTTCCACCTCAAATCAACAGAATATACATTGTTCTCAGTACCACATTGCACTTATCCTAAAATCGACCACATAATTGGAAGTAAAACATTCCTCAGCAAACGCAGAAGAACTGAGATCATAACAAACAGCCTCTCAAACCACAGTGCAATCAAATTAGAACTCAGGATTAAGAAACTCACTCAAAACCTCATATCTAGGCCGGGCGCCATGGCTCAAACCTGTAATCCCAGCACTTTGGGAGGCCGAGACGGGTGGATCACGAGGTCAGGAGATCGAGACCATCCTGGCTAACATAGTGAAACCCCGTCTCTACTAAAAAATACAAAAAACTAGCCAGGCGAGGTGGCGGGCGCCTGTAGTCCCAGCTACTCTGGGGGCTGAGGCAGGAGAAGGGCGTAAACCCGGGAGGCGGAGCTTGCAGTGAGCTGAGATCCGGCCACTGCACTCCAGCCTGGGCGACAGAGCGAAACTCCGTCTCAAATTAAAAAAAACAAAAAACAAAACAAAAAACACCTCACATCTGTATGGAAACTGAACAGTCTGCTCCTGAATGACTAGTTGGCAAATAGCAAAATTAAGGCAGAAATAACAAAATTCTTCAAAACCAATGAGAACTAAGTGACAATGTACCAGAATCTCTGGTACAAGGCTACAACATTGTCTAGAGGGAAATTTATAGCACTAAATGTCCACATCAGAAAGCAGGAAAGTTCTAAAATTGACACCCTAACGTTACAATTAAAAGAAGTAGGGAAGCAAGAGCAAACAAATTCAAAAACTAGCAGAAGACAAGAAATAACTAGTATCAGAGCAGAACTGAAAGAGATGGAGACATGACAAGCCCTTTAAAAAAATCAATGAATCCAGGAACTTGGTTTTTGAAAAGCTTAACAAATAGATACATTGCTAGCCAGATTAATAAAGAAGAAAAGAAAGAAGAATAAAATAATAAAAAATGATAAAGGGGATATCACCACTGATCCCACAGAAATACAAACTACCATCAGATAGTACTATAAACACCTCTTTGCAAATAAACTAGAAAATCTAGAAGAAATAGATAAATTTCTGGACACATACTCCCTCCGAAGACTCAACCGGGAAGAGGAAGTCAAATCCCTGAATAGACCAGTAACAAGTTCTGAAATTGAGGCAATAATTAATAGCCTATGAACCAAAAAGCCCAGGACCAGATGGATTCACAGCTGAATCTGTACAAAGAAGAGCTGGTACCATTCCTTCTGAAACTATTCCAAACAATAGAAAAAGAGGGACTCCTCTCTAACTTGTTTTATGAGGCCAGCATCATCCTAATTCCAAAACCTGGCAGAGACACATCAAAAAGAAAATTTCCGGCTAATATCGCTGATGAACATCGATGCAAAAATCCTCAATAAAATACTGGCAATCTGAATCCAGGAGCACATAAAAAGCTTATCCAATATGATCAAGTTGGCTTCATCTCTGGGATGCAAGGCTGGCTCAACATACACAATCAATAAATGTAATCCATCACATAAACAGAACCAATGACAAAAACCGCATGATTATCTCAGTAGATGCAGAAAAACCCTACGATAAAATTTAACACCTCTTCATGCTAAAAACTCTCATAAACTATGTATTGATAGAACATATCTCGAGATAGTAGGAGCTGTTTATGATAGACCTATAGGCAATATCATACTGAATGGGCAAAAGCTGGAAGCATTCCCTTTGAAAACTGGCACAAGACAAGGATGCCATCTCTCCTCACTCCTATCAACATACTATTGGAAGTTCTGGCCAGAGAAATCAGGCAAGAGAAAGAAAGCATATTCAAATAGGAAGAGAGGAAAAATCAGTAGCATTTCTATATGTCAAAAGCAGACAATCTGAAAATGAAATATTTTAGCTTTTATATAATTCCATTTAAAATACCTACTAAGAATATGTAGGAATAACCTTAACTACAGAAGTTAAAGATCTCTACGATAAAAACTATAAAACATTCATGATATAAATTGAAGAGGACATAAAAAATGAAAATATATCTCATGTTCATGAAGTGGAAGAATCAATATTTTAAAAATGTCTATACTACCCAAAACAATATACATATTCAATGCAATTGCTACTGATGTACCAAAGATGTTCTACACAGAAATATAAAATATTCCTAAAATTTATATGAAACCAAAAAGATCCAGAATAACCAAAGCCATCCTGAGCAAAATAATGAACCTGGAATCTTGACATTACATGACTTTATATTATAATGCAATGCTATAGTAACTAAAACTGTTGTTACTGGCATAAAACCAGACACACAGAACAATAGAATTGAAGAGAGAATCCATAAATAAATTCATATATTCACAGTCAGATCATTTTCAGTAAAGGTGCCCAGAACATACAATGAGGGTTCTCTATTCAACAAATGATTTCAGTAAAACAAGATGTTTATATTCATAAGAATGAAAGTAGACCTCCATCTCTCACCATATTAAAAAATCAAATCAAAATGAATTTAAAGCTGAAATGTGACACAAGAAATTATAAAATTCCTAGAAGCAAACATTGGGAAAAGGCTTCAGGATCTTAGCATGGACAAAGATTCCTTGATTAAGCCTAGTCAATCAAAGCAAAAATAGACTAATGGGATCACATAAAGCTAAAAAGCTTCTGCACAGGAAAACAATCAATAAAGTGAACAAATAACCTACAGAATAGGATAAAATATTTGCAAATTATTCAACTGACAAGAAATTTATCACCAGAATGTATGGAAAACTCATTCAACTCAATAGCAAAAAATATTCTGATTTAAAAAAAATGGATAAAACGTTTTAATAGACACTTCTCAAAAGAAGACATACAAATGACCAACAAGTATATTTTTAAAAATTGCTCATCACTAATAATCAGAGAAATGCAAATTAAAATCACAGTGAGAAATCATTTCCCCATACCTAAAATGGCTTTTATTATAAAGACACAAAAATAACTGATGCTGGTGAGGATGTAGAGAAAAGGGAAGCCTTGTACACTCTTGGTAGGAACATATATTAGTAAAGCTACTGTGAAGAACAGAATAGATGTCACTCAAAAAACTAAAAATAGAAGTGACATATGATTCAGCAATCCCACTGCTGGTCTGTATTCCTGTGTTTATTACAGCAATATTCGTAATAGCTAAGATATAAAATAAAACTATGTGTCCATCAATGATGACTGAATAAAGAAAATATGGTACATATAAACAATAGAATATTCATTATTTTATTAGAATGAAATTATATCATTTGCAACAATGTGAATGGAACTGGGGGATATTACCTTAAATAAAGTAAGCCAAGCATGGAAAAACAAGTATCATATGTTCTCATTCATGTGCAGTAGGTAAAAAGTTGATCTCGTGATAGTACATGGTAGAATGGTGGTTAACAGAAGCACAGAAGGATAATGGGGAGGAAGGGATAAAGAAGGTTTGATTAATGGGTACACAAATACATAATTAGTGTATAGTGATAATTAACATTAATCAATTGTACAAATCAAAATAGCTAGAGGAGTGAATTTAGAATGTTTCTCACACAAAGAAATTCCAAACATTTGAGGTGATGGCTATCCCAATTACTCTGACTTGACCGTTACACCTCTTATGCTTGCCTATAGATATCACATGGATCCCATAAGTATAAACGACTATTATGTACCTTTATACATAAAAAATCTAAAAACCCAATAAATAGGTTTTTAATATTCCTGACCTAAATTTTATGTTTGTTTTCAGCTCATTCTGTTATATTTTACTGAGTTCCCAGTCCCGTTTCATAGAGGCCAGGATATTTTGCTTTCTTCTAATGATAAGTGTAAACTTTTCCAAAGTTTCTGTCTAAATTATTTAGTAGACAATTTTCCAAGGCTTGCTTAATTTCTTAATTTCTAAATCTTCAATATTGATGACATTTTATTTCAATTTACAGATAATTTTTCCATACATATTATATTTTTGCTTATTTATTGCTTATTTTGCAATGTATAAACTTCTCCTAAGAACCAATTAACAGAAAATAAGATCCTACATCTTGCCTTGAAACTGTCCAGTGTACGTTTTGACTACCTGTGTGCGTGTGTTTGTGTGTATGTGTATATTTAATAACTTTTTATATCTACCTTATAAACATTTTTCTTGGGAATATTTTGTTTTTCATAAACAAAATTTTTCATATTTATGGGGTATATGTGACATTTTGATACAAGCATACAATGTGTAGTGATAAGGTGATTGGGATAGTGATCATCTAAACATTTTTCATATCTTTGTATTAGCAGCATTTCAATTTAACTCTTTTAATTATTTTGAAGTACACAATATTGTTAACTCTAGTTGCCCTATGGCCCTGTTAAACACTATATCTTATTTCTTCTAACCATATTTTTGTACTCATTAACCCCTCTCTATTCCCCTCTCCACATTACGGGAAGAATACATTTTATGAAATGATTTTTGGTATACATAAAAATAAAATCAGATGGATTATTTATTTAGCTTATTAAAATGATAAAGTATATATCCAAATGCCAATTCATCCTTACATTCAAATTTATTCAGTCATGGATTTTTTTCTTCTTCATTCATACTGCAAGCCTGATTTTGTAATTGTGTATTTTGAATGCTTTAGTAGATATCTTCATTTATTTGATTATTTATAATACTTTATTTTTTATTTGTCTGCTTTCATTCTTACCAAGAAGGTATTGGCATATACCATCTATTTCTGACACACCTCTCCATAGTTCACCAACTTTTCATACCCAGAGAATTAGTGAGGCTTAAGTGTATTTGAATTTTTGAAAAGAGGGATATGATTTGTGTACCTATCATGGATGTTCCTCTTTAATCCAGACAAATGTAGTGCATTTATCTAAGATTCCTTTAGATTATAGGTCTTTAATAGTTTCTTTCCTTAATATATAGGGTGGATGCAAATTTCCTGTACTTGTAAATGTCTCAGTTTATTTCTTTCATAATTGTGTATGCATGCATTTACAATGGGAGGAAAAATGGGCAAAATACTGGACATCAAATGAATGTCTCCCATCAGATTTTATTTCAGGAAATCTTTGTTCATTTTTGTGAGAATGGAATTTTTACTCTTTTACTTAGTAAATTACATCTATTAAACTTCTATGTCATATCTCTTACTTTAAAAATATGTTACTTTAAAAACCCAGAGCTAAATAACAGAAACATTTTGAAAGTTTCCTCATTTCAATTGTTTAATACCTGTGTACAATTATCCAATAATTTTGTACCTCTGGTCAAATATTTTAGAGAATCATCTGACAAAAATATCCTTCTTAGGCTCACAAAATGCTTGTGTCTTTCCTTTAAATTCACACTTTTTACTACCTGAGTTAAAATCTTAGCCTCAAAGTTATGTGACCTTTGACAAGTTATCTAGCCTCTTAGTGTCTTTGTTTGTTTTCATTTTCAAAGTGTGATACGAATCGTTTCTATTGCCTAGGATTTCTATTAAGAGCAAATGAGATGAAAAATCTAAAACCCTCAGAAAACGTGGCACATAGTAAGCTGTTAAATAATATCAGTTGTTTATTGCTTGACCTTTAGTTAGAGTATTACAAACCCAATCTCATGAGTTAGCACACTAATTATTAGGGATTTTTATGTGGTAAATATTTACGGGCCTGTGTGTCTGTTACTGCACCCACTTCTCCCACATTCTTCTTAAATACAATTTCTTTATCCATATAGAAAATATTTTTCTGTGCTCCCATGTGCCAATTCCTTTCCATGGATTTTAAGAGTGGGGCCGAATGAGGCGAGACAATCCTTTTCCCAGATATCAAAGTTGTAAGATGTAAAGATTGGAAGACTTTAAAGGCCTGGTTTTATAACCGTGTCTAGAATGGAAAAGGTAACCATCATGCAGAGAAAAAGCAAAGTCTAGAGAATGTGGGTCTTTTTAATTAGAGTTTGCATCTCTAGTGCATGTGTTCCTGAGGTTTAGCACACTCCTGTCCTTTTTTCAGCTTGGTGATTCCGTAAAATATTATGTAATTATTCAACTCAGGTTTATCTTAGTTAACAAAAGTTGTCCTTTTTTTTTTTCTGTTGTTCTTGAGTAATCATAGTATTCTTTTTTTTTTTTTTTTTTTTTTTTTGAGACGGAGTCTGGCTCTGTCGCCCAGGCTGGAGTGCAGTGGCCCCATCTCTGCTCACTGCAAGCTCCGCCTCCCGGGTTCACGCCATTCTCCTGCCTCAGCCTCCCGAGTAGCTGGGACTGCAGGCGCCCGCCACCCCGCCCAGCTAATTTTTTTTTGTATTTTTAGTAGAGACGGGGTTTCACCGTGTTAGCCAGGAGAGTCTCGATCTCCTGACCTCGTGATCCGCCCGCCTCGGCCTCCCAAAGTGCTGGGATTACAGGCGTGAGCCACCGCGCCAGGCCAGTATTCTTTTCTACTTTTACACTGCTGTTGAATTTGTCTTCTTTCGTCTTGGAGACCAATGATCGATACAGCCTCTTCTCAGTGACTCTGCTTAAGCAAAAAGAGGAAGAAGATTCACAGGTGCTTTAAGAACAGAGTGGTACCTCCTTTTATTTATTTATTTTTTTTTGGTAAACATAGCATTTATATTAACAAAACGTTTACACCTTTCTTACAACAAAAGAGTGATTTAGCATGTTATACTCTATAAAAGTGTATTATAGAATATTCAAGCCAAAACAATATTATTTAAAACTATGGCAAATCAACTTTCATTTGCAAACTATCTACTACGAGCATAGGTATGAAAACAAAAATCTTACAACAAAAACCAAAAGGTCTAGTTTTCTTCTGTCAGCATCTATAAACAATACAGACATCATATAGTTTACACACACTTAGGTCCAGCCCAAGGTTAAGACTGCAAAAATAAAGTCTTCAAGCATCCATAGAAGCTTGATAGCAATACTCGCTTGCCCAGAGTGGTGTCTCTAGATAATTTCAGCCATGGGAGTTGATTGTCTATCTTCTCTTTTCTCCTCTGTAGGTTTTTGAGGAGACTAAACTTGGTTTTATCTGCTTTGTGAAGAAACACATTCTTTCAGCTTCATTCCAGTGCAGCTCTGCTTAACTCTCTGGAACAATGACATTTAACTAGCTTTCATTCCTTTAGTCTCAGACAGACCTCAACCAAAACTAAACTTTCTTAATGACCTTCTAATTGTATCTGCCTTCACCTAATTGCCTGGGCTCTTTTAGTACCACTCCCTTCCTCACACATCATGGAACATCCAAATTAAATTGCTTTGAGGACCATGGATTTGTCAGGTTCTCTTTCCCTATTTGTTGAAAATAATATTAATATTTATGTGATAAATATATGTCCATTATTTATATGCTTGGTGCTAGTATCTTGGTTAGTAAATATTTCAATTATTTATATGCTTGATATTAGTATGGATAGTATTCTACATTTTGCCTTACGTATTTTTACAAACCTCACCTATTTTGTGCTCCATATGCGTTTTACCTAGTGTACTTGTCAAAGATCAATACAAAGTTCTCATTGGGAAATTTTCTTTTAGTTTTTTTCTAACAAAGAGAAATTCTGAGGAAAGTTGAGACCAGATCTGGGTACTTCCTTCTCACATGCTTAGGCATGTTCAGGGGAAACTCAAAGCTGGCCTTATTTTTAATATTTTTTTTCTTATAAGTAAACAAGTAGCAATTTTATTGTACTCCACAACTTTCCAACATTTATTTCGTTTTTCTTGAGTTTTTAATTTTGCAGTCTCCTTGGGCTTATTAGTAACCTATGGAAAATTTTCTTATTATTTCTTCTTGGTAAATGGCAAGTATATTGAACTCCTTTCATAGTTCATATCATAAATTGTATAATTTTCTTTCTGTTTTCCAATCATTACCCTAAACCTACTAAAATTTAGATATAAGGTTTTTCTCTGGATTTTGGTTTTTTTCCAGTAATAATTGACAGGATTATTTGAATCAAACTGCCAATGAAAAAAAAAAGAATTTTTCTAGATAAAATATTAAAAACAGTTCTAAACAGCATTGAGTAGTTAAACTGATGATAGAAAGAGGCTAGACCACAACAAGAGGATAAACTTTACCTGGAGAGATAAGTATTAAATCAAAGAAATAAAGTATCTTTTGTCTTGAGGGCATTTACCCATAGTTTACATAAAAGTTCAAAGTGACACAAAAATTCAGCATCTTAGGAAACGCTCTTGACAACAACCTAGAAATAAAGTGACCACTCTTTTTTAAAGATGAGTAAGAATTAGATACTCTTATTATCCCAAACTTAAAATTACTAGAAGCTGAGCAAAACAGGTGAAATAAAATAAACAGAGAACCTATGGCACTACATATGAATGTACTAAATGTTCCAGTTTAATGACAAGCATACTCATATAGGGGAAAAAAAATACCAACAACATGTTACTTACAAGAGACAAATATAAAATACAAAATGAGTAAAAGTAACGGGATTAAAAATGATATGTAAACTGTATTTTCAAGCACTCATAGAAAATCTACCACAAATTGAATATATGTATAAGGACTGGAAAAAAATGGAACCCATATACCATTTTGGTGAATGGTGCCAGTCAATTTTGTCACTTTGGAAAATAGATTGGCATTATCAAGTATATTTGAAGTTGCACATACCCTATGGCCCAATAATTATATTCATAATATTAATAAGTATATATGCTTTTAAAATTCACTCACATGTGCATTTGGATGCCTATATGAGAAAATTTACAGCAGCAGTAAAATGACCAGAAACTCTAAACAGCTCAAACATTCATCAACAGTACAATAAGAAAAACAAATTATGGAATATTCATATAATGAAATATTAAAAGACAATGAAAGTGAACAAACTGCAAGTTAAATGATCATATTTTACAAACAAAAGTGAGAAAAACAAAAGCTAAAAACCAAAAATAGTAAGATTTAATTATGTTTATATAAAATCGAAAAGCAGAGAAAACCAAAGTAGAAATCAGAAACTATGGCCCCTGAATCAAATCTGGCCTTACCTCTATTTCTGTAAATTGTTGTACTGAGTATAAATACATTCATACTTTTGCCTATCATTCTATGGCTATTTTTGTACTACAATGGCAGTGCCTACTGGCTGTTACAGAGACCCCATGACCTGCAATGACTAAAATATTTACTATCTGACATTTATGGAAAATATCATTCTCAGAACTAAACTATCATTTAGGAATGAAAATGTAAGTACTAATACGTAAGATAAAACAAAGAACATGGAAATAATAATAAGCAAGTTTGATTTTTCCTTCTGGCATTTTATTAAAAAGGTTGGGATCACAAAAGGACACATAGACAGGCCGGGCTCCGTGGCTCAGTAATCACAGCACTTTGGGAGGCTGAGGTGGGCAGATCACTTTAGACCAGGAGTTCGACACTCGCCCGGCGAACAGGGCGAAACCCCGTCTCTACTAAAAATACAAAAACTAGCGGGACATGGTGGCGCACACCCGTGATCCCAGCTACTAGGTGGCTGAAGCACGAGAATCGCTTGCACCAGGTAGGCAGAAGTTGCGGTGAGCCTAGATCGTGCCACTTCACTGCAGCCTGGAAGACAGAGTGAGACTCTGTCTCAAAAAAAAAAAAGGAAGGACACAGCAGCTCTTCATTGCTGCCAATGTTCTATTTCTGTACCTATGTTACAGGTACAAGCACATGAACAGATTGTTACATGAGCATTCATTTTATAAATGTCAAATTATGTGTATATTTTATGCATTGTTGGTAATTCTTTACAATTAATATCTTTAAAATATTTTAAAGAGAAACTAAACACATTTTAAAACAAAAACATATATATATAACATACCAAAGCCATATAATAATAGACATATATACTAGCTAGCATACATACTAATATGTATACACACACACACTAGCATATATATGTGTGTGTGTATATATGTGTACACTACTATATATGCTAGCATATTTGACAACAATACGACAATATGCTAGGACTTTTTCCAAATAATAACCCTAAATTTCATTTGATTGTTATTGGTTTTCCTGCCCTAATTCTGCACCTTCCACATTGTTCTTTCCAACAGGCAAGTAAAGAAATACATAGCCACAAATTAGTGCGTTTAACTTATCGAATAAAGCATGTATCGGACAGAAATTGAATCCTCTGCAAACTATTATAAATACTTATGTTTAGTAAAATATCCTGAGATGGTAAGACACCTTTTCTTCATTTTGTTATCCTGTTCTCTGCCTAGAAAATATAAATAAATTTTTGTTGAACTAGTGAAGCAAGCATCAGTCATTTATTTCTAATCTAAAGAGCTAGGTTTCTAAATACAGAGCAGACGTTTGTATCCAGACAGCTCTATGTTTTTCTTATTTGCAAAATAGAGATAAATAAAGCTAACTACATTTACAAAGATATTTATTAATAAACATTGCAACGCAGTCTATTAGACATGTATGCAAGCAGGCTGATTTTTAAAATCTTTCCAGAATTAAGTTTTTTTTTTTTTTTTCATTTTATAAACATTTTAATTGAGCCACTAGCATTGCATTAGAAAGACATGCTGGGTTGACATAAAGCTGGTTCCAAGTTTGCAGTGGATTGAAGATCGGAAGTTTTGTGGGAATGCTAACGTGCTGGTTCAGGGCTCCAAAACTTACATTTCTCCAGATGGAGCGTTGTTAATATTCTGGATTTGTGGCACTGCACTATTTTGAAACAAATAAAATGAAGCAGTAAAAAGTAAGTTTGTTTGCCATATGGCTGTTTATTTCTCTATGTAGAGCCTCACTGTGAAATATATGGCTCCTCAATATGGGACAGCCACATATTCACACCGGTGCACCTGCTTTTAGCATGAGGAATCTTTCTTTTGATGACATTAAATTCATGATATCATGATTTGAAGAATTTTTCTCATCACTTCTCATCATTTTCTCATTATGGAGAGCGGTCTGTCTTATAAGACACGGAAAATGAGATTATACATTGGTAGGTTTTACCCTTTAAAATATATGTATTATTTAAATACGCAAAAAAGCTGTTTTAGGTAAATGAAAGACTATGATAGATAGAAACGGGACTGTGAATATTGTGAGAGAGGCTTGTGTTCCAATTCTACCTGTAACAGGGATTTCTAATGTAGCCCTGAGCAAGGAATGACATTTCTCTACCTAATCTATTCTACTTTTATAATTGGAATTTAAATAATAGAATTACAGAGTTATAGATTTCTCAAAATTTGATCTAGGTTTCCCTCCAGGAAAAATACAATGATACCAAAAGAAGTATTTTCTTCCCTGAAAAGAAAGAACTTCTGTTACTAATCAGTACAGTGATGTTTTCAGGGTCAGGGGTTAACCTGTTCTTTAGAACTTGCTTTCTCTTGTCCTACTTGAAAGTCGAGAAGAGAGTGACCTCTTACAAACCTACAGAGCATTTTAAAGTGCTGCTTTCAGGCCATAATAAGAGGCGAAGAGATTCTGCTAGGATAAACACTTTGCTTTGGTTTGGACCCAACACTCTCAGACAGTCACATACCTACAAACTCTTCTCAGATACAACTGTTTACAATTGTAAATGTGCTTTTCAATATCTTACTTACATCTTCCATCCTTTCTTTTATAAAAATGTCTGCTTTATTGCATACATTTTGCAATCCTTTTATAAGATTTCAACCTTAATACCTTTAAAACTTGAAAGTAGAAACAACTCATCAACAAGTATTAATTACTTGTATATATAATAGAAATCCTTGAAACAATAAAATACTTGTTGAGTCTATAAAGTTAAACATCAAGCATATATTGTTTATTACTTAAGAGGAAAGTATGGTTAATATTTATATTATTACAATCTCTTAGTCTAGTATAGAAATAGGCTCAGGAGATTCTCTTGCTTCAGCCTCCCAAGTAGGTGGGACTATAGGCACGCACCACACCTGGCTAGTTTTTGTGTTTTTAGTAGAGGCAGTGTTTTGCTCTGTTGGCCAGGTTGGTCTCGAACTCCTGACCTCAGGTGATCCACCTGCCTCTGCCTCCCAGGGTGGTGGGATTGCAGGTGTGAGCCACAGCGCCTGGCCAGTGGTTTTTTAAAATATTCTTTGACAGTCTCATTGTCATGTCAATTAGATCAATGCCTTTAAAAATATGTATATATACATCTCAAAAATAAAATAGTAAGCATTAAAAAATAGAAACATAAGAAATAGAACTAATGTGTGAAAAAACTATTCAAGAAGAATACACTGTTGTAAAAAATAAGATCAATTTTCTTTTATGCTGTTTTTCATGTTATTAAAAATTCTTATGTAAATTTTGTTTTCCTTTACAATATTTCTAATACTTATCAGCTTCCATACTTCACCTTAATCAAACTGTTTCACCAGAAACTATATCAATGTGCCCATCTCTTGATGTTTTTGGATTTTATTGTCATGTAAGTGTCTTACTAAAGCATCTTAGGGTTTGTGCTATTTCCTGCTCAACAAGTCTGAGTAGCATGATCTCATTAAGAGAGTAAATCAGCTTGAAATTCTGTGAGGTTGTGCATTAGTATCCTAGAGCTGAGATAACAAAGTATCACAAAGTGATGACTTAAAACAATGGAAATGTATTGCCTCACACGTTTCAAAGCTACAAGTCAAGATGTCGGTAGAGGGTAGGGTTGGTTCCTTACAAGGGCACCAAGTGAAAATCTGGTCCATGCCTTTTTTTCTAGCTTCTAGTAATAGCTGGCACTCCTTGGGATTTCTGGGCTTACAAATGCATCACATCTCTGCCTCTATCTTCACATGAAGTTCTACCTGTGACTCTGTCTTCACATCGCTGTCTTCTTACAGGATACCAGTCGTATCGGCCAAGAGGACCACTTGACTTCAGTATAACCTCATCTTAACTAATTAACCTGCAATGATCTTATTTCCAAATAATATCACATTCTGTTGAACTGAGAACTGGTACTTCAACATATATATTTCCAAGACATAAGTTAACCCATAATAGGTGTATATTCAGACATATCAAGTTAATATTATCAGAGAGCATGGATTCTGATACAGCATGAATGTATGTCATTGAAGGTGTAATATTAATTCCCCTACTTCACAACTGGTTTTTAAAAATTTGCTTAGTAGCTAGAGAAATGAATTTGCTCCAATATATCAGTGACCTCCAGATTTCAGTTTACGCTGATCTTCATTGTCAAAGATCCATTTGGTTTTTGCACCTCTGAACAACAGCTTACATTATAATATTATTTGAATCCATATTCCTGCATCTTTCAAGTCTTTTTTAATGGTGCAAACTAGTGCAATTATCTCAAGAATGTGACATATGGTTTGTTATTAGATAATAAGATGCTGTGATAAGAAGTTACCCTTAGTTTTTCTTGCCATCTATAGCCCTGATTGTCAGGTCAGGGGACCAATATGAGGATTCTGCAGGTTTCCAAATAACAATGTCAATGAGGCATTAATGAACTGAGAGAGATATATATATGGTGGTTTGAGAATTTACTGGGCCTACTCTGAGATTCACCTGGGCTAAAATTCTACTTATCACTTCATCGCTATAAGCCCTCTGATAATCTATAAATAATGAAAGAAAGATTTGCAGCATATAACATATATACCCTTTTTTCAAGAGAACTGAGTGCTCATTTCAATCACAGAAATATCAGGTTGCCAAACAATGTGAGGAATCAAAGTTTGTATCCTGTTTGCAAGCTCACAATTTAAATTGCTAAAGTTTCATGAATGTTGGCAAAAGACAAGAGACTCCTGAATCAGAGACAAATAATTTTATCACTCAAAGAGAGGCAGAAAACATAAGCTTAATATCTGCATTGGTTTCCCTTGCCCACAGTTCCCACCGGGCACTGCAGAGTCACCAACATAGATGCTTTGCCTGCAGTGGGTTTGCATCTCAATTAAGAAACACCAAACTTAAAATACCCCAGTCTTTCACAATGGGTTGCAAGCAAACCTGCTCAACCTTTGCCCCAGAAAAAAGATGTTATATTGCCAAAAAATGAGACACCCACGGAGAACTGTCCTTCAGCACAGTATGTGTTGAACTGTATTGTGTTGAACCAATGTATGAATTGGTTTAAGTCTGGAAAATGAGTGACAGATAATTACTTCCAATTGTAGTTACCCCAATGGGATTTTTGCTAACCAGACTCAAAAATTTTCCCATAATATAGGTAAGGAATTTTTTAAGCTGATGGTACTCCCAGATTAGTGTGTTTCTCAATGTATTTGTAAGGAAGAGTCCTCTGGGCCCTCTGGTTAGCAGAGTTAGCAGAAAGTGGCAGTGGGAGAGGATGAACAGGTACAACTTAATAACTCTAAATAGCATTCCTATTGTCTTAGTCTTTGGATTCTTTTTTTTTTTTTCCACAATGGCAGAGAAGTCCTGGCATTTTGATCTAATTGACTACAGGCTACCATTGAATCTACATTTTTATTCAGACTGTTAGAGACATTTTCCACTATCTGAGCAAGCACATTCAAAGCCAAAATCCCTGGTAAGTGCATTTTTATGAATATATTAAGCGTGACAATTCTTTTTCTTTTTTTGGTGGCGGGGGGGGGCTACATTTTTTTTTATACTTTAATTTCTAGGGTACATGTGCACAACGTGCAGGTTTGTTACATATGTATACATGTGCCATGTTGGTGTGCTGCACCCATTAACTCGTCATTTACATTAGGTATATCTCCTAATGCTATCCCTCCCCCAAACCCCCTCCCCACAATAGGACCCGGTGTGTGATGATCCCCTTCCTGTGTCCAACTGATCTCATTGTTCAGTTCCCATCTATGAGTGAGAACATGCGGTATTTGGTTTTCTGTCTTGCGATAGTTTACTGAGAATGATGGTTTCCAGCTGCATCTATGTCCCTACAAAGACACGAATTCATCTTTTTTTGTGGCTGCATAGTATTCCATGGTGTATATGTGCCCCATTTTCTTAATCCAGTCTGTCACTGATGGACATTTGGGTTGATTCCAAGTCTTTGCTATTCTGATTAGTGCTGCAATAAACATACGTGTGCATGTGTCTTTATAGCAGCATGATTTATAATCCTTTGGGTATATCTCTAGTAATGGGATGGCCGGATCAAATGGTATTTCCAGTTCTATATCCTTGAGGAATCGCGACACTATTTTCCACAATGGTTGAACTAGTTTACAGTCCCACCAGCAGTGTAAAACTGTTCCTATTTCTCCACATCCTCTCCAGACAATTCTTAAATCAGCCTTAAGAATCAATTTCTACACTTCTTATATTCCTGCTTATGAACGTTAGCAAGATTTTGCAACATTTTTGACATCTAAGACATCTTAAAGATTCCTAGACATGAGACTGTCTCACTCAATGAATCTAGAAGCAACAAGGAGTACTGGGAATGGATCCTGAGATGAATTTCCTTGTTCGGCAATTTGTGCATTGAAGGTTTGAGGATTCAACATTCTCAGATTTCTCTAAATCTGGTCTAAGTTTGCCAGTCCAAATCTTAGGTTCCTTCTCCTTTCCAATTAATGCCCTAATCTTAACATCCGGTCAGACTGTGAATTTGACTTGCAACTTGCTCACATTATGCATGAACTTAATTTTTGTTGTGTTCTTCAGATACTTTTTAAAAGAAAAAAATGAGAGATTTTTAAAAGATATAGGCACTGTGGTTCTATATTCTTTCCTTGAATGAGCAGTTGATGCCCCTGTGCTCATAATATACTTTACTTTTGGTAAACTTTTCCCAGTAAGATGGCACAACATCCTTTTAATCTTGTCTTCATGTCAATAGACTTGTAGGGTGCAGTAGCTGTTCATTTAATCAATACTTAATCCAAAGCAAACGCATGTGATATTTGTGGTTATTATGCCACTGATTGCCACAGATAATTGTTGTCCTATTTTCTGTTTCTATGAATGTTATCGCTGTGTTCAGTCTCTAGCAGGTGAGCAGTTTATTTCCATTCTCCATCTTGGAGGTCTGTTTCTTAAAACCACCTAGGCTAAGAACTTCATCCGTCAGTGTTCAGTCAAGAAAAAAGAAACAATTCAAATTTTAAATAGATGCAAGTCAGTGCAAGGGATATTTTTAACAAAGTTAATACAATTGCTGAGAACACTAATATGGAATGAGAGGAAATGTAATTGTAGCTTAATACATTGGCCAAGCAAAGCAATAATCAATAGCTTCCTTCTTTTCAATCTCCAACCTCCTCTTAGTGACAACTAGTGGCTGAAACTAGCTTGAAATAATTTTTTTTATTATTATTAAAGTTCTAGGGTACATGTGCATAACGTGCAGGTTTGTTACATATGTATACTTGTGCCATGTTGGGGTGCTGCACCCATCAACTCGTCAGCACCCATCAACTCGTCATTTACATCAGGTATAACTCCCAATGCAATCCCTACCCCCTCCCCCCTCCCCGTGATAGGCCCCGGTGTGTGATGTTCCCCTTCCCGAGTCCAAGTGATCTCATTGTTCAGTTCCCACCTATGAGTGAGAACATGCGGTGTTTGGTTTTCTGTTCTTGTGATAGTTTGCTAAGAATGATGGTTTCCAGCTGCATCCATGTCCCTACAAAGGACACAAACTCATCCTTTTTTATGGCTGCATAGTATTCCATGGTGTATAT